>NC_092159.1:64789063-64912968 GCF_045791955.1 Oncorhynchus clarkii lewisi | reverse complement strand
GTCTCCGGAGTCTGACCAGTAGACCGCCTCGTTTCCCTCTCTTTCGGAGTCGTTTTTTTGGGTCGCTGCATAGGATCCACTCTGTTGTCCTGTTTGTAAGGCAGAACACAGGATCCGCGTCGCGAAAAACATATTCTTGGTCGTACTGATGGTGAGTTGATGCTGATCTTATATTCAGTAGTTCTTCTCGACTGTATGTAATGAAACCTAAGATGACCTGGGGTACTAATGTAAGAAATAACACGTAAAAAAACAAAAAACTGCATAGTTTCCTAGGAACGCGAAGCGAGGCGGCCATCTCTGTCGGCGCCGGAAGTGCTACATCTACTGTCTCTGTTATATTATGACAGACTAGCTACATCTCTTTCTCTACTATATTATGGCAGACCAGCTAGATCTACTGTCTCCATAATATTATGACTGACCAGCTAGATCTACTGTCTCTATTATATTATGACATAGCATCTAGATCTACTGTCTCTATTATATCATGACAAACCAGCTAGATCTACTGTCTCTATTGTATTATGACAGACCAGCTAGATCTACCGTCTCTGTTTTATTATGATGGACCAGCTTCATCTACTGTCTCTGTGTCTCTATTATTTTATGAGAGACCAGCTAGATCTACTGTCTCTATTATATTATGACATACCAGCTAGATCTACTGTCTCTATTATAATATGACAGACCAGCTAGATCTACTGTCTCTATTATATTATGACAGAGCATCTCGATCTACTGTCTCTATAGTATCATGACAGACCAGCTAGATCTACTGTCTCTATTGTATTATGACTGACCAGCTAGTTCTAATGTGTCTATTATATTATGACAGACCAGCTAGATCTACTGTCTCTATTATAATATGACAGACCAGCTAGATCTACTGTCTCTATTATGTTAGGACAGACCAGCTAGATCTACTGTCTCCATTATAATATGACAGACCAGTTAGATCTACTCTCTCTATTATATTATGACAGACCAGCTAGATCTACTGTCTCTATAGTATTATGACAGACCAGCTCGATCAACTGTCTCTATTGTATTATGACAGACCAGCTAGATCTACTGTCTCTATAGTATCATGACAAACCAGCTAGATCTACTCTCTCTATTGTATCATGACAGACCACCCAGATCTGCTGTCTCTATTGTATTATGACGGACCAGCTTCATCTACTGTCTCTGTGTCTCTATTGTATTATGACGGACCAGCTTCATCTACTTTCTCTATTGTATTACGACAGACCAGCTAGATCTACTGTCTCTATTATATCATGACAAACCAGCTAGATCTACTGTCTCTATTATATTATGACATACCAGCTAGATCTACTGTCTCTATTATAATATGACAGACCAGCTAGATCTACTGTCTCTATTATATGACAGAGCATCTAGATCTACTGTCTCTATAGTATCATGACAGACCAGCTAGATCTACTGTCTCTATTGTATTATGACTGACCAGCTAGATCTAATGTGTCTATTATATTATGACAGACCAGCTAGATCTACTGTCTCTATTATGTTAGGACAGACCAGCTAGATCTACTGTCTCTATTATGTTAGGACAGACCAGCTAGATCTACTGTCTCTATTATAATATGACAGACCAGTTAGATCTACTGTCTCTATTATATTATGACAGACCAGCTAGATCTACTGTCTCTATAGTATTATGACAGACCAGCTAGATCTACTGTCTCTATTGTATTATGACAGACCAGCTATATCTACTGTCTCTATTGTATTATGACAGACCAGCTAGATCTAATGTGTCTATTATATTATGACAGAGCAGCTAGATCTACTGTCTCTATTATAATATGACAGACAAGCTAGATATACTGTCTCTATTATAATATGACAGACCAGCTAGATCTACTGTCTCTATAGTATTATGACAGACCAGCTAGATCTGCTGTCTCTATTACATTATGACAGACCTGCATGATCTGCTGTCTCTATTATATTATGACAGACCAGCTACATCTACTGTCTCTGTTATATTATGACAGACCAGCTACATCTCTTTCTCTACTATATTATGGCAGACCAGCTAGATCTACTGTCTCCATAATATTATGACTGACCAGCTAGATCTACTGTCTCTATTGTATTATGACAGACCAGCTAGATCTAATGTGTCTATTATATTACGACAGACCAGCTAGATCTACTGTCTCTATTATAATATGACAGACCAGCTAGATCTACTGTCTCTATTATATTATGACAGACCAGCTAGATCTACTGTCTCTATAGTATCATGACAATCCAGCTAGATCTACTCTCTCTATTGTATCATGACAGACCAGCCAGATCTGCTGTCTCTATTGTATTATGACGGACCAGCTTCATCTACTTTCTCTATTGTATTACGACAGACCAGCTAGATCTACTGTCTCTATTTTATCATGACAAATCAGCTAGATCTACTGTCTATATTATATTATGACAAACCAGCTAGATCTACTGTCTCTATTATATTATGACAGACCAGCTAGATCTACTGTCTCTATAGTATTATGACAGACCAGCTAGATCTACTGTCTCTATTGTATTATGACAGACCAGCTAGATCTACTCTCTCTATTGTATCATGACAGACCAGCCAGATCTGCTGTCTCTATTGTATTATGACGGACCAGCTTCATCTACTGTCTCTGTGTCTCTATTGTATTATGACAGACCAGCTACATCTACTGTCTCTTTTATATTATGACAGACCAGCTACATCTCTTTCTCTACTATATTATGGCAGACCAGCTAGATCTACTGTCTCCATAATATTATGACTGACCAGCTAGATCTACTGTCTCTATTATAATATGACAGACCAGCTAGATCTACTGTCTCTATTATGTTATGACAGACCAGTTAGATCTACTGTCTCTATTATATTATGACAGACCAGCTAGATCTACTGTCTCTATAGTATTATGACAGACCAGCTAGATCTACTGTCTCTATAGTATTATGACAGACCAGCTAGATCAACTGTCTCTATTGTATTATGACAGACCAGCTAGATCTACTGTCTCTATATTATTATGATGGACCAGCTTCATCTACTGTCTCTGTGTCTCTATTATTTTATGAGAGACCAGCTAGATCTACTGTCTCTATTATATTATGACATGCCAGCTAGATCTACTGTCTCTATTATAATATGACAGACCAGCTAGATCTACTGTCTCTGTTATATTATGACAGAGCATCTAGATCTACTGTCTCTATAGTATCATGACAGACCAGCTAGATCTACGGTCTCTATTGTATTATGACTGACCAGCTAGATCTAATGTGTCTATTATATTATGACAGACCAGCTAGATCTACTGTCTCTATTATAATATGACAGACCAGCTAGATCTACTGTCTCTATTATGTTAGGACAGACCAGCTAGATCTACTGTCTCCATTATAATATGACAGACCAATTAGATCTACTGTCTCTATTATATTATGACAGACCAGCTAGATCTACTGTCTCTATAGTATTATGACAGACCAGCTAGATCAACTGTCTCTATTGTATTATGACAGACCAGCTAGATCTACTGTCTCTATAGTATCATGACAAACCAGCTAGATCTACTCTCTCTATTTTATCATGACAGACCAGCCAGATCTGCTGTCTCTATTGTATTATGAGGGACCAGCTTCATCTACTGTCTCTGTGTCTCTACTGTATTATGACGGACCAGCTTCATCTACTTTCTCTATTGTATTACGACAGACCAGCTAGATCTACTGTCTCTATAATATCATGACAAACCAGCTAGATCTACTGTCTCTATTATATTATGACAAACCAGCTAGATCTACTGTCTCCATTATAATATGACAGACCAGTTAGATCTACTGTCTCTATTATATTATGACAGACCAGCTAGATCTACTGTCTCTATAGTATTATGACAGACCAGCTAGATCAACTGTCTCTATTGTATTATGACAGACCAGCTAGATCTACTGTCTCTATTATATTATGACAGACCAGCTAGATCTACTGTCTCTATAGTATTATGACAGACCAGCTAGATCAACTGTCTCTATTGTATTATGACAGACCAGCTATATCAACTGTCTCTATTGTATTATGACAGACCAGCTAGATCTAATGTGTCTATTATATTATGACAGACCAGCTAGATCTGCTGTCTCTATTATATTATGACAGAGCAGCTAGATCTACTGTCTCTATTATAATATGACAGACCAGCTAGATCTACTGTCTCTATTATAATATGACAGACCAGTTAGATCTACTGTCTCTATTATATTATGACAGACCAGCTAGATCTACTGTCTCTATAGTATTATGACAGACCAGCGAGATCTACTGTCTCTATTATAATATGACAGACCAGCTAGATCTACTGTCTCTATTATGTTATGACAGACCAGTTAGATCTACTGTCTCTATTATATTATGACAGTCCAGCTAGATCTACTGTCTCTATAGTATTATGACAGACCAGCTAGATCTACTGTCTCTATTGTATTATGACAGACCAGCTAGATCTAATGTGTCTATTATATTATGACAGACCAGCTAGATCTACTGTCTCTATTATATTATGACAGAGCAGCTAGATCTACTGTCTCTAGTATAATATGACAGACCAGCTAGATATACTGTCTCTATTATAATATCACAGACCAGCTAGATCTACTGTCTCTATAGTATTATGACAGACCAGCTAGATCTGCTGTCTCTATTATATTATGACAGACCAGCTACATCTACTGTCTCTATTATATTATGACAGACCTGCATGATCTGCTGTCTATATTATATTATGACAGACCAGCTACATCTACTGTCTCTGTTATATTATGAAAGACCAGCTAGATCTACTGTCTCTATTTTATTATGATGGACCAGCTTCATCTACTGTCTCTGTGTCTCTATTATTTTATGAGAGACCAGCTAGATCTACTGTCTCTATTATATTATGACATACCAGCTAGATCTACTGTCTCTATTATAATATGACAGACCAGCTAGATCTACTGTCTCTATTATATTATGACAGAGCATCTAGATCTACTGTCTCTATAGTATAATGACAGACCAGCTAGATCTGCTGTCTCTATTATATTATGTCAGAGCAGCTAGATCTACTGTCTCTATTATAATATGACAGACATGCTAGATCTACTGTCTCTATTATAATATGACAGACCAGCTAGATCTACTGACTCTATTATATTATGACAGAGCATCTAGATCTACTGTCTCTATAGTACAATGACAGACCAGCTAGATCTACTGTCTCTATTGTATTATGACAGACCAGCTAGATCTAATGTGTCTATAATATTATGACAGACCAGCTAGATCTACTGTCTCTATTATAATATGACAGACCAGCTAGATCTACTGTCTCTATTATGTTAGGACAGACCAGCTAGATCTACTGTCTCCATTATAATATGACAGACCAGTTAGATCTACTGGCTCTATTATATTATGACAGACCAGCTAGATCTACTGTCTCTATAGTATTATGACAGACCAGCTAGATCAACTGTCTCTATTGTATTATGACAGACCAGCTAGATCTAATGTGTCTATTATATTATGACAGACCAGCTAGATCTGCTGTCTCTATAGTATTATGACAGACCAGCTAGATCTAATGTGTCTATTGTATTATGACAGACCAGCTAGATCTGCTGTCTCTATTATATTATGTCAGAGCAGCTAGATCTACTGTCTCTATTATAATATGACAGACCAGCTAGATCTACTGTCTCTATTATAATATGACAGACCAGTTAGATCTACTGTCTCTATTATATTATGACAGACCAGCTAGATCTACTGTCTCTATAGTATTATGACAGACCAGCTAGATCTACTGTCTCTATTGTATTATGACAGACCAGCTAGATCTAATGTGTCTATTATATTATGACAGACCAGCTAGATCTACTGTCTCTATTATAATATGACAGACCAGCTAGATCTACTGTCTCTATTATGTTATGACAGACCAGTTAGATCTACTGTCTCTATTATATTATGACAGACCAGCTACATCTACTGTCTCTAGTATAATGACAGACCAGCTAGATCTACTTTCTCTATTGTATTATGACAGACCAGCTAGATCTAATGTGTCTTTTATATTATGACAGACCAGCTAGATCTACTGTCTCTATTACATTATGACAGAGCAGCTAGATCTACTGTCTCTATTATAATATGACAGACCAGCTAGATCTACTGTCTCTATAGTATTATGACAGAGCAGCTAGATCTAATGTGTCTATTATATTACGACAGACCAGCTAGATCTACTGTCTCTATTATATTATGACAGACCAGCTAGATCTACTGTCTCTATTATAATATGACAGACCAGCTAGATCTACTGTTTCTATAGTATCATGACAAACCAGCTAGATCTACTCTCTCTATTGTATCATGACAGACCAGCCAGATCTGCTGTCTCTATTGTATTATGACGGACCAGCTTCATCTACTGTCTCTGTGTCTCTATTGTATTATGACGGACCAGCTTCATCTACTTTCTCTATTGTATTACGACAGACCAGCTAGATCTACTGTCTCTATTATATCATGACAAACCAGCTAGATCTACTGTCTCTATTATATTATGACAAACCAGCTAGATCTACTGTCTCTATTATATTATGACAGACCAGCTAGATCTACTGTCTCTATAGTATTATGACAGACCAGCTAGATCTACTGTCTCTATTGTATTATGACAGACCAGCTAGATCTAATGTGTCTATTATATTATGACAGAGCAACTAAATCTACTGTCTCTATTATAATATGACAGACCAGCTAGATATACTGTCTCTATTATAATATGACAGACCAGCTAGATCTACTGTCTCTATAGTATTATGACAGACCAGCTAGATCTGCTGTCTCTATTACATTATGACAGACCTGCATGATCTGCTGTCTCTATTATATTATGACAGACCAGCTACATCTACTGTCTCTGTTATATTATGACAGACCAGCTAGATCTACTGTCTCTATTATATTATGACATAGCATCTAGATCTACTGTCACTATTGTATTATGACACACCAGCTAGATCTACTGTCTCCATTATATTATGACAGACCAGCTAGATATACTGTCTCTATTATATTATGACAGACCAGCTAGATCTACTGTCTCTATAGTATCATGACAAACAAGCTAGATCTACTCTCTCTATTGTATTATGACAGACCAGCTTCATCTACTGTCTCTGTGTCTCTATTGTATTATGACGGACCAGCTTCATCTACTTTCTCTATTGTATTACGACCGACCAGCTAGATCTACTGTCTCTATTATAATATGACAGACCAGCTAGATCTACTGTCTCTATAGTATTATGACAGACCAGCTAGATCTACTGTCTCTATAGTATTATGACAGACCAGCTAGATCTGCTGTCTCTATTACATTATGACAGACCAGCTAGATCTACTGTCTCTATTGTATTATGACAGACCTGCATGATCTGCTGTCTCTATTATATTATGACAGACCAGCTACATCTACTGTCTCTGTTATATTATGACAGACCAGCTAGATCTACTGTCTCTATTATATTATGACAATACATCTAGATCTACTGTCACTATTGTATTATGACACACCAGCTAGATCTACTGTCTCCATTATATTATGACAGAGCAGCTAGATCTACTGTCTCTATTATATTATGACAGACCAGCTAGATCTGCTGTCTCTATTATATTTTGACATTGCATCTAGATCTACTGTCACTATTGTATTATGACACACCAGCTAGATCTACTGTCTCCATTATATTATGACAGACCAGCTAGATATACTGTCTCTATTATATTATGACAGACCAGCTAGATCTGCTGTCTCTATTGTATTATGACAGACCAGCTAGATCTAATGTGTCTATTATATTATGACAGACCAGCTAGATCTACTGTCTCTATTATAATATGACAGACCAGCTAGATCTACTGTCTCTATTATAATATGACAGACCAGCTAGATCTACTGTCTCTATTATATTATGACAGACCAGCTAGATCTACTGTCTCTATAGTATCATGACAAACAAGCTAGATCTACTCTCTCTATTGTATCATGACAGACCAGCTAGATCTGCTGTCTCTATTGTATTATGACGGACCAGCTTCATCTACTGTCTCTGTGTCTCTATTGTATTACGACGGACCAGCTTCATCTACTGTCTCTGTGTCTCTATTGTATTATGACGGACCAGCTTCATCTACTTTCTCTATAGTATTATGACAGACCAGCTAGATCTACTGTCTCTATAGTATTATGACAGACCAGCTAGATCTGCTGTCTCTTGTATTATGACAGACCAGCTAGATCTACTGTCTCTATAGTATTATGACAGACCAGCTAGATCTGCTGTCTCTATAGTATTATGACAGACCAGCTAGATCTACTGTCTCTATAGTATTATGACAGACCAGCTAGATCTACTGTCTCTATTATATTATGACAGACCAGCTAGATCTACTGTCTCTATTATATTATGACAGACCAGCTAGATCTGTTGTCTCTATTATATTATGACAGACCAGCTAGATCTGTTGTCTCTATTATATTATGACATAGCATCTAGATCTACTGTCACTATTGTATTATGACACACCAGCTAGATCTAGTGTCTCTATTATATTATGACAGACCAGCAAGATCTGCCGTCTCTATTGTATTATGACAGACCAGCTAGATCTAATGTGTCTATTATATTACGACAGACCAGCTAGATCTACTGTCTCTATTATAATATGACAGACCAGCTAGATCTACTGTCTCTATTATATTATGACAGACCAGCTAGATCTACTGTCTCTATTATAATATGACAGACCAGCTAGATCTACTGTCTCTATTATATTATGACAGACCAGCTAGATCTACTGTCTCTATAGTATCATGACAAACCAGCTAGATCTACTCTCTCTATTGTATCACGACAGACCAGCTAGATCTACTGTCTCTATTATATCATGACAAACCAGCTAGATCTACTGTCTCTATTATATTATGACAAACCAGCTAGATCTACTGTCTCTATTATATTATGACAGACCAGCTAGATCTACTGTCTCTATAGTATTATGACAGACCAGCTAGATCTACTGTCTCTATTGTATTATGACAGACCAGCTAGATCTACTGTCTCTATTGTATTATGACAGACCAGCTAGATCTAATGTGTCTATTATATTATGACAGAGCAGCTAAATCTACTGTCTCTATTATAATATGACAGACCAGCTAGATATACTGTCTCTATTATAATATGACAGACCAGCTAGATCTACTGTCTCTATAGTATTATGACAGACCAGCTAGATCAACTGTCTCTATTGTATTATGACAGACCAGCTAGATCTACTGTCTCTATAGTATCATGACAAACCAGCTAGATCTACTCTCTCTATTGTGTCATGACAGACCAGCCAGATCTGCTGTCTCTATTGTATTATGACGGACCAGCTAGATCTAATGTGTCTATTATATTATGACAGAGCAGCTAAATCTACTGTCTCTATTATAATATGACAGACCAGCTAGATATACTGTCTCTATTATATTATGACAGACCTGCATGATCTGCTGTCTCTATTATATTATGACAGACCAGCTACATCTACTGTCTCTGTTATATTATGACAGACCAGCTACATCTCTTTCTCTACTATATTATGGCAGACCAGCTAGATCTACTGTCTCCATAATATTATGACTGACCAGCTAGATCTACTGTATCTATTATATTATGACATAGCATCTAGATCTACTGTCTCTATTATATACTGACAAACCAGCTAGATCTACTGTCTCTATTGTATTATGACAGACCAGCTAGATCTACTGTCTCCATTATATTATGACAGACCAGCTAGATATACTGTCTCTATTATATTATGACAGACCAGCTAGATCTGTTGTCTCTATTATATTATGACATAGCTTCTAGATCTACTGTCACTATTGTATTATGACACACCAGCTAGATCTACTGTCTCCATTATATTATGACAGACCAGCTAGATATACTGTCTCTATTATATTATGACAGACCAGCTAGATCTGCTTTCTCTATTGTATTATGACAGACCAGCTAGATCTAATGTGTCTATTATATTACGACAGACCAGCTAGATCTACTGTCTCTATTATAATATGACAGACCAGCTAGATCTACTGTCTCTATTATATTATGACAGACCAGCTAGATCTACTGTCTATATTATAATATGACAGACCAGCTAGATCTACTGTTTCTATAGTATCATGACAAACCAGCTAGATCTACTCTCTCTATTGTATCATGACAGACCAGCCAGATCTGCTGTCTCTATTGTATTATGACGGACCAGCTTCATCTACTGTCTCTGTGTCTCTATTGTATTACGACAGACCAGCTAGATCTACTGTCTCTATTATATCATGACAAACCAGCTAGATCTACTGTCTCTATTATATTATGACAAACCAGCTAGATCTACTGTCTCTATTATATTATGACAGACCAGCTAGATCTACTGTCTCTATAGTATTATGACAGACCAGCTATATCTACTGTCTCTATTGTATTATGACAGACCAGCTAGATCTAATGTGTCTATTATATTATGACAGAGCAACTAAATCTACTGTCTCTATTATAACATGACAGACCAGCTAGATATACTGTCTCTATTATAATATGACAGACCAGCTAGATCTACTGTCTCTATAGTATTATGACAGACCAGCTAGATCTGCTGTCTCTATTACATTATGACAGACCTGCATGATCTGCTGTCTCTATTATATTATGACAGACCAGCTACATCTACTGTCTCTGTTATATTATGACAGACCAGCTAGATCTACTGTCTCCATAATATTATGACTGACCAGCTAGATCTACTGTCTCTATTATATTATGACATAGCATCTAGATCTACTGTCTCTATTATATCATGACAAACCAGCTAGATCTACTGTCTCTATTGTATTATGACAGACCAGCTAGATCTACTGTCTCTATTTTATTATGATGGACCAGCTTCATCTACTGTCTCTGTGTCTCTATTATTTTATGAGAGACCAGCTAGATCTACTGTCTCTATTATAATATGACAGACCAGCTAGATCTACTGTCTCTATTATATCATGACAGAGCATCTAGATCTACTGTCTCTATAGTATCATGACAGACCAGCTAGATCTACTGTCTCTATTGTATTATGACAGACCAGCTAGATCTAATGTGTCTATTATATTATGACAGACCAGCTAGATCTACTGTCTCTATTATAATATGACAGACCAGCTAGATCTACTGTCTCTATTATGTTAGGACAGACCAGCTAGATCTACTGTCTCTATTATGTTAGGACAGACCAGCTAGATCTACTGTCTCCATTATAATATGACAGACCAGTTAGATCTACTGTCTCTATTATATTATGACAGACCAGCTAGATCTACTGTCTCTATAGTATTATGACAGACCAGCTAGATCAACTGTCTCTATAGTATTATGACAGACCAGCTAGATCTACTGTCTCTATAGTATCATGACAAACCAGCTAGATCTACTCTCTCTATTGTATCATGACAGACCAGCCAGATCTGCTGTCTCTATTGTATTATGACGGACCAGCTTCATCTACTGTCTCTGTGTCTCTATTGTATTATGACGGACCAGCTTCATCTACTTTCTCTATTGTATTACGACAGACCAGCTAGATCTACTGTCTCTATTATATCATGACAGACCAGCTAGATCTAATGTGTCTATTATATATGACAGACCAACTAGATCTGCTGTCTCTATTATATTATGACAGAGCAGCTAGATCTACTTTCTCTATTATGTTAGGACAGACCAGCTAGATCTACTGTCTCTATTATATCATGACAAACCAGCTAGATCTGCTGTCTCTATTATATTATGACAGACCAGCTACATCTCTTTCTCTACTATATTATGGCAGACCAGCTAGATCTACTGTCTCCATAATATTATGACAGACCAGCTAGATCTACTGTCTCTATTATATTATGACATAGCATCTAGATCTACTGTCTCTATTATATCATGACAAACCAGCTAGATCTACTGTCTCTATTGTATTATGACAGACCAGCTAGATCTACTGTCTCTATTTTATTATGATGGACCAGCTTCATCTACTGTCTCTGTGTCTCTATTATTTTATGAGAGACCAGCTAGATCTACTGTCTCTATTATATTATGACATACCAGCTAGATCTACTGTCTCTATCATAATATGACAGACCAGCTAGATCTACTGTCTCTATTATATTATGACAGACCAGCTAGACCTACTGTCTCTATAGTATTATGACAGACCAGCTAGATCAACTGTCTCTATTGTAGTATGACAGACCAGCTAGATCTAATGTGTCTATTATATTATGACAGACCAGCTAGATCTGCTGTCTCTATAGTATTATGACAGACCAGCTAGATCAACTGTCTCTATTGTATTATGACAGACCAGCTAGATCTACTGTCTCTATTATAATATGACAGACCAGCTAGATCTACTGTCTCTATAATAATATGACAGACCAGTTAGATCTACTGTCTCTATTATATTATGACAGACCAGCTAGATCTACTGTCTCTATAGTATTATGACAGACCAGCTAGATCTACTGTCTCTATTGTATTATGACAGACCAGCTAGATCTAATGTGTCTATTATATTATGACAGACCAGCTAGATCTACTGTCTCTATTATATTATGACAGACCAGCTAGATCTACTGTCTCTATAGTATTATGACAGACCAGCTAGATCTACTGTCTCTATTGTATTATGACGGACCAGCTATATCTACTGTCTCTATTGTATTATGACAGACCAGCTAGATCTAATGTGTCTATTATATTATGACAGAGCAGCTAGATCTACTGTCTCTATTATAATATGACAGACCAGCTAGATATACTGTCTCTATTATAATATGACAGACCAGCTAGATCTACTGTCTCTATAGTATTATGACAGACCAGCTAGATCTGCTGTCTCTATCACATTATGACAGACCTGCATGATCTGCTGTCTCTATTATATTATGACAGACCAGCTACATCTACTGTCTCTGTTATATTATGACAGACCAGCTACATCTCTTTCTCTACTATATTATGGCAGACCAGCTAGATCTACTGTCTCCATAATATTATGACTGACCAGCTAGATCTACTGTCTCTTATATTATGACATAGCATCTAGATCTACTGTCTCTATTATATCATGACAAACCAGCTAGATCTACTGTCTCTATTGTATTATGACAGACCAGCTAGATCTACTGTCTCTATTTTATTATGATGGACCAGCTTCATCTACTGTCTCTGTGTCTCTATTATTTTATGAGAGACCAGCTAGATCTACTGTCTCTATTATATTATGACATACCAGCTAGATCTACTGTCTCTATTATAATATGACAGACCAGCTAGATCTACTGTCTCTATTATATTATGACAGACCAGCTAGACCTACTGTCTCTATAGTATTATGACAGACCAGCTAGATCAACTGTCTCTATTGTAGTATGACAGACCAGCTAGATCTAATGTGTCTATTATATTATGACAGACCAGCTAGATCTGCTGTCTCTATAGTATTATGACAGACCAGCTAGATCAACTGTCTCTATTGTATTATGACAGACCAGCTAGATCTACTGTCTCTATTATAATATGACAGACCAGCTAGATCTACTGTCTCTATAATAATATGACAGACCAGTTAGATCTACTGTCTCTATTATATTATGACAGACCAGCTAGATCTACTGTCTCTATAGTATTATGACAGACCAGCTAGATCTACTGTCTCTATTGTATTATGACAGACCAGCTAGATCTAATGTGTCTATTATATTATGACAGACCAGCTAGATCTACTGTCTCTATTATAATATGACAGACCAGCTAGATCTACTGTCTCTATTATGTTATGACAGACCAGTTAGATCTACTGTCTCTATTATATTATGACAGACCAGCTAGATCTACTGTCTCTATAGTATTATGACAGACCAGCTAGATCTACTGTCTCTATATTATGACAGAGCAGCTAGATCTACTGTCTCTATTATAATATGACAGACCAGCTAGATATACTGTCTCTATTATAATATGACAGACCAGCTAGAACTGTTGTCTCTATTATATTATGACATAGCATCTAGATCTACTGTCACTATTGTATTATGACACACCAGCTAGATCTACTGTCTCCATTATATTATAACAGACCAGCTAGATATACTGTCTCTATTATATTATGACAGACCAGCTAGATCTGCTGTCTCTATTGTATTATGACAGACCAGCTAGATCTAATGTGTCTATTATATTACGACAGACCAGCTAGATCTACTGTCTCTATTATAATATGACAGACCAGCTAGATCTACTGTCTCTATTATAATATGACAGACCAGCTAGAACTGTTGTCTCTATAATAATATGACAGACCAGTTAGATCTACTGTCTCTATTATATTATGACAGACCAGCTAGATCTACTGTCTCTATAGTATTATGACAGACCAGCTAGATCTACTGTCTCTATTGTATTATGACAGACCAGCTAGATCTAATGTGTCTATTATATTATGACAGACCAGCTAGATCTACTGTCTCTATTATAATATGACAGACCAGCTAGATCTACTGTCTCTATTATATTATGACAGACCAGCTAGATCTACTGTCTCTATTATAATATGACAGACAAGCTAGATCTACTGTCTCTATTATATTATGACAGACCAGCTACATCTACTGTCTCTGTTATATTATGAGAGACCAGCTAGATCTACTGTCTCTATTATAATATGACAGACCAGCTAGATCTACTGTCTCTATAATAATATGACAGACCAGTTAGATCTACTGTCTCTATTATATTATGACAGACCAGCTAGATCTACTGTCTCTATAGTATTATGACAGACCAGCTAGATCTACTGTCTCTATTGTATTATGACAGACCAGCTAGATCTAATGTGTCTATTATATTATGACAGACCAGCTAGATCTACTGTCTCTATTATAATATGACAGACCAGCTAGATCTACTGTCTCTATTATGTTATGACAGACCAGTTAGATCTACTGTCTCTATTATATTATGACAGACCAGCTAGATCTACTGTCTCTATAGTATTATGACAGACCAGCTAGATCTACTGTCTCTATTATATTATGACAGAGCAGCTAGATCTACTGTCTCTATTATAATATGACAGACCAGCTAGATATACTGTCTCTATTATAATATGACAGACCAGCTAGAACTGTTGTCTCTATTATATTATGACATAGCATCTAGATCTACTGTCACTATTGTATTATGACACACCAGCTAGATCTACTGTCTCCATTATATTATAACAGACCAGCTAGATATACTGTCTCTATTATATTATGACAGACCAGCTAGATCTAATGTGTCTATTATATTACGACAGACCAGCTAGATCTACTGTCTCTATTATAATATGACAGACCAGCTAGATCTACTGTCTCTATTATATTATGACAGACCAGCTAGATCTACTGTCTCTATTATAATATGACAGACAAGCTAGATCTACTGTCTCTATTATATTATGACAGACCAGCTAGCTCTACTGTCTCTATAGTATCATGACAAACCAGCTAGATCTACTCTCTCTATTGTATCATGACAGACCAGCCAGATCTGCTGTCTCTATTGTATTATGACGGACCAGCTTCATCTACTGTCTCTGTGTCTCTATTGTATTATGACGGACCAGCTTCATCTACTTTCTCTATTGTATTACGACAGACCAGCTAGATCTACTGTCTCTATTATATCATGACAAACCAGCTAGATCTACTGTCTCTATTATATTATGACAAACCAGCTAGATCTACTGTCTCTATTATATTATGACAGACCAGCTAGATCTACTGTCTCTATAGTATTATGACAGACCAGCTAGATCTACTGTCTCTATTGTATTATGACAGATCAGCTAGATCTAATGTGTCTATTATATTATGACAGAGCAGCTAAATCTACTGTCTCTATTATAATATGACAGACCAGCTAGATATACTGTCTCTATTATAATATGACAGACCAGCTAGATCTACTGTCTCTATAGTATTATGACAGACCAGCTAGATCTGCTGTCTCTATTACATTATGACAGACCTGCATGATCTGCTGTCTCTATTATATTATGACAGACCAGCTACATCTACTGTCTCTGTTATATTATGACAGACCAGCTACATCTCTTTCTCTACTATATTATGGCAGACCAGCTAGATCTACTGTCTCCATAATATTATGACTGACCAGCTAGATCTACTGTCTCTATTATATTATGACATAGCATCTAGATCTACTGTCTCTATTATATCATGACAAACCAGCTAGATCTACTGTCTCTATAGTATTATGACAGACCAGCTAGATCTGCTGTCTCTATTATATTATGACAGACCAGCTACATCTACTGTCTCTATTATATTATGACAGACCTGCATGATCTGCTGTCTATATTATATTATGACAGACCAGCTACATCTACTGTCTCTGTTATATTATGACAGACCTGCATGATCTGCTGTCTATATTATATTATGACAGACCAGCTACATCTACTGTCTCTATTTTATTATGATGGACCAGCTTCATCTACTGTCTCTGTGTCTCTATTATTTTATGAGAGACCAGCTAGATCTACTGTCTCTATTATAATATGACAGACCAGCTAGATCTACTGTCTCTATTATATGACAGAGCATCTAGATCTACTGTCTCTATAGTATCATGACAGACCAGCTAGATCTACTGTCTCTATTGTATTATGACTGACCAGCTAGATCTAATGTGTCTATTATATTATGACAGACCAGCTAGATCTACTGTCTCTATTATAATATGACAGACCAGCTAGATCTACTGTCTCTATTATGTTAGGACAGACCAGCTAGATCTACTGTCTCCATTATAATATGACAGACCAGTTAGATCTACTCTCTCTGTTATATTATGACAGACCAGCTAGATCTACTGTCTCTATAGTATTATGACAGACCAGCTAGATCAACTGTCTCTATTGTATTATGACAGACCAGCTAGATCTACTGTCTCTATAGTATCATGACAAACCAGCTAGATCTACTCTCTCTATTGTATCATGACAGACCAGCCAGATCTGCTGTCTCTATTGTATTATGACGGACCAGCTTCATCTACTGTCTCTGTGTCTCTATTGTATTATGACGGACCAGCTTCATCTACTTTCTCTATTGTATTACGACAGACCAGCTAGATCTACTGTCTCTATTATATCATGACAAACCAGATAGATCTACTGTCTCTATTATATTATGACATACCAGCTAGATCTACTGTCTCTATTATAATATGACAGACCAGCTAGATCTACTGTCTCTATTATATGACAGAGAATCTAGATCTACTGTCTCTATAGTATCATGACAGACCAGCTAGATCTACTGTCTCTATTGTATTATGACTGACCAGCTAGATCTAATGTGTCTATTATATTATGACAGACCAGCTAGATCTACTGTCTCTATTATAATATGACAGACCAGCTAGATCTACTGTCTCTATTATGTTAGGACAGACCAGCTAGATCTACTGTCTCTATTATAATATGACAGACCAGTTAGATCTACTGTCTCTATTATATTATGACAGACCAGCTAGATCTACTGTCTCTATAGTATTATGACAGACCAGCTAGATCTGCTGTCTCTATTATATTATGACAGACCAGCTACATCTACTGTCTCTATTATATTATGACAGACCTGTAAGATCTGCTGTCTATATTATATTATGACAGACCAGCTACATCTACTGTCTCTGTTATATTATGACAGACCTGCATGATCTGCTGTCTATATTATATTATGACAGACCAGCTACATCTACTGTCTCTATTTTATTATGATGGACCAGCTTCATCTACTGTCTCTGTGTCTCTATTATTTTATGAGAGACCAGCTAGATCTACTGTCTCTATTATATTATGACATACCAGCTAGATCTACTGTCTCTATTATAATATGACAGACCAGCTAGATCTACTGTCTCTATTATATGACAGAGCATCTAGATCTACTGTCTCTATAGTATCATGACAGACCAGCTAGATCTACTGTCTCTATTGTATTATGACTGACCAGCTAGATCTAATGTGTCTATTATATTATGACAGACCAGCTAGATCTACTGTCTCTATTATAATATGACAGACCAGCTAGATCTACTGTCTCTATTATGTTAGGACAGACCAGCTAGATCTACTGTCTCCATTATAATATGACAGACCAGTTAGATCTACTCTCTCTGTTATATTATGACAGACCAGCTAGATCTACTGTCTCTATAGTATTATGACAGACCAGCTAGATCAACTGTCTCTATTGTATTATGACAGACCAGCTAGATCTACTGTCTCTATAGTATCATGACAAACCAGCTAGATCTACTCTCTCTATTGTATCATGACAGACCAGCCAGATCTGCTGTCTCTATTGTATTATGACGGACCAGCTTCATCTACTGTCTCTGTGTCTCTATTGTATTATGACGGACCAGCTTCATCTACTTTCTCTATTGTATTACGACAGACCAGCTAGATCTACTGTCTCTATTATATCATGACAAACCAGCTAGATCTACTGTCTCTATTATATTATGACATACCAGCTAGATCTACTGTCTCTATTATAATATGACAGACCAGCTAGATCTACTGTCTCTATTATATGACAGAGAATCTAGATCTACTGTCTCTATAGTATCATGACAGACCAGCTAGATCTACTGTCTCTATTGTATTATGACTGACCAGCTAGATCTAATGTGTCTATTATATTATGACAGACCAGCTAGATCTACTGTCTCTATTATAATATGACAGACCAGCTAGATCTACTGTCTCTATTATGTTAGGACAGACCAGCTAGATCTACTGTCTCTATTATAATATGACAGACCAGTTAGATCTACTGTCTCTATTATATTATGACAGACCAGCTAGATCTACTGTCTCTATAGTATTATGACAGACCAGCTAGATCTACTGTCTCTATTGTATTATGACAGACCAGCTATATCTACTGTCTCTATTATATTATGACAGAGCAGCTAGATCTACTGTCTCTATTATAATATGACAGACCAGCTAGATATACTGTCTCTATTATAATATGACAGACCAGCTAGATCTACTGTCTCTATAGTATTATGACAGACCAGCTAGATCTGCTGTCTCTATTACATTATGACAGACCTGCATGATCTGCTGTCTCTATTATATTATGACAGACCAGCTACATCTACTGTCTCTGTTATATTATGACAGACCAGCTACATCTCTTTCTCTACTATATTATGGCAGACCAGCTAGATCTACTGTCTCCATAATATTATGACTGACCAGCTAGATCTACTGTCTCTATTGTATTATGACAGACCAGCTAGATCTAATGTGTCTATTATATTACGACAGACCAGCTAGATCTACTGTCTCTATTATAATATGACAGACCAGCTAGATCTACTGTCTCTATTATATTATGACAGACCAGCTAGATCTACTGTCTCTATTATAATATGACAGACCAGCTAGATCGACTGTCTCTATTATATTATGACAGACCAGCTAGATCTACTGTCTCTATAGTATCATGACAATCCAGCTAGATCTACTCTCTCTATTGTATCATGACAGACCAGCCAGATCTGCTGTCTCTATTGTATTATGACGGACCAGCTTCATCTACTGTCTCTGTGTCTCTATTGTATTATGACGGACCAGCTTCATCTACTTTCTCTATTGTATTACGACAGACCAGCTAGATCTACTGTCTCTATTTTATCATGACAAACCAGCTAGATCTACTGTCTATATTATATTATGACAAACCAGCTAGATCTACTGTCTCTATTATATTATGACAGACCAGCTAGATCTACTGTCTCTATAGTATTATGACAGACCAGCTAGATCTACTGTCTCTATTGTATTATGACAGACCAGCTAGATCTACTCTCTCTATTGTATCATGACAGACCAGCCAGATCTGCTGTCTCTATTATATTATGACGGACCAGCTTCATCTACTGTCTCTGTGTCTCTATTGTATTATGACGGACCAGCTTCATCTACTTTCTCTATTATAATATGACAGACCAGCTAGATATACTGTCTCTATTATAATATGACAGACCAGCTACATCTACTGTCTCTGTTATATTATGACAGACCTGCATGATCTGCTGTCTATATTATATTATGACAGACCAGCTACATCTACTGTCTCTATTTTATTATGATGGACCAGCTTCATCTACTGTCTCTGTGTCTCTATTATTTTATGAGAGACCAGCTAGATCTACTGTCTCTATTATATTATGACATACCAGCTAGATCTACTGTCTCTATTATAATATGACAGACCAGCTAGATCTACTGTCTCTATTATATGACAGAGCATCTAGATCTACTGTCTCAATAGTATCATGACAGACCAGCTAGATCTACTGTCTCTATTGTATTATGACTGACCAGCTAGATCTAATGTGTCTATTATATTATGACAGACCAGCTAGATCTACTGTCTCTATTATAATATGACAGACCAGCTAGATCTACTGTCTCTATTATGTTAGGACAGACCAGCTAGATCTACTGTCTCCATTATAATATGACAGACCAGTTAGATCTACTCTCTCTATTATATTATGACAGACCAGCTAGATCTACTGTCTCTATAGTATTATGACAGACCAGCTAGATCAACTGTCTCTATTGTATTATGACAGACCAGCTAGATCTACTGTCTCTATAGTATCATGACAAACCAGCTAGATCTACTCTCTCTATTGTATCATGACAGACCAGCCAGATCTGCTGTCTCTATTGTATTATGACGGACCAGCTTCATCTACTGTCTCTGTGTCTCTATTGTATTATGACGGACCAGCTTCATCTACTTTCTCTATTGTATTACGACAGACCAGCTAGATCTACTGTCTCTATTATATCATGACAAACCAGCTAGATCTACTGTCTCTATTATATTATGACATACCAGCTAGATCTACTGTCTCTATTATAATATGACAGACCAGCTAGAGCTACTGTCTCTATTATATGACAGAGAATCTAGATCTACTGTCTCTATAGTATCATGACAGACCAGCTAGATCTACTGTCTCTATTGTATTATGACTGACCAGCTAGATCTAATGTGTCTATTATATTATGACAGACCAGCTAGATCTACTGTCTCTATTATAATATGACAGACCAGCTAGATCTACTGTCTCTATTATGTTAGGACAGACCAGCTAGATCTACTGTCTCTATTATAATATGACAGACCAGTTAGATCTACTGTCTCTATTATATTATGACAGACCAGCTAGATCTACTGTCTCTATAGTATTATGACAGACCAGCTAGATCTACTGTCTCTATTGTATTATGACAGACCAGCTATATCTACTGTCTCTATTATATTATGACAGAGCAGCTAGATCTACTGTCTCTATTATAATATGACAGACCAGCTAGATATACTGTCTCTATTATAATATGACAGACCAGCTAGATCTACTGTCTCTATAGTATTATGACAGACCAGCTAGATCTGCTGTCTCTATTACATTATGACAGACCTGCATGATCTGCTGTCTCTATTATATTATGACAGACCAGCTACATCTACTGTCTCTGTTATATTATGACAGACCAGCTACATCTCTTTCTCTACTATATTATGGCAGACCAGCTAGATCTACTGTCTCCATAATATTATGACTGACCAGCTAGATCTACTGTCTCTATTGTATTATGACAGACCAGCTAGATCTAATGTGTCTATTATATTACGACAGACCAGCTAGATCTACTGTCTCTATTATAATATGACAGACCAGCTAGATCTACTGTCTCTATTATATTATGACAGACCAGCTAGATCTACTGTCTCTATTATAATATGACAGACCAGCTAGATCGACTGTCTCTATTATATTATGACAGACCAGCTAGATCTACTGTCTCTATAGTATCATGACAATCCAGCTAGATCTACTCTCTCTATTGTATCATGACAGACCAGCCAGATCTGCTGTCTCTATTGTATTATGACGGACCAGCTTCATCTACTGTCTCTGTGTCTCTATTGTATTATGACGGACCAGCTTCATCTACTTTCTCTATTGTATTACGACAGACCAGCTAGATCTACTGTCTCTATTTTATCATGACAAACCAGCTAGATCTACTGTCTATATTATATTATGACAAACCAGCTAGATCTACTGTCTCTATTATATTATGACAGACCAGCTAGATCTACTGTCTCTATAGTATTATGACAGACCAGCTAGATCTACTGTCTCTATTGTATTATGACAGACCAGCTAGATCTACTCTCTCTATTGTATCATGACAGACCAGCCAGATCTGCTGTCTCTATTATATTATGACGGACCAGCTTCATCTACTGTCTCTGTGTCTCTATTGTATTATGACGGACCAGCTTCATCTACTTTCTCTATTATAATATGACAGACCAGCTAGATATACTGTCTCTATTATAATATGACAGACCAGCTAGATCTACTGTCTCTATAGTATTATGACAGACCAGCTAGATCTGCTGTCTCTATTACATTATGACAGACCTGCATGATCTGCTGTCTCTATTATATTATGACAGACCAGCTACATCTACTGTCTCTTTTATATTATGACAGACCAGCTACATCTCTTTCTCTACTATATTATGGCAGACCAGCTAGATCTACTGTCTCCATAATATTATGACTGACCAGCTAGATCTACTGTCTCTATTATATTATGACATAGCATCTAGATCTACTGTCTCTATTATATCATGACAAACCAGCTAGATCTACTGTCTCTATTGTATTATGACAGACCAGCTAGATCTACTGTCTCTATTTTATTATGATGGACCAGCTTCATCTACTGTCTCTGTGTCTCTATTATTTTATGAGAGACCAGCTAGATCTACTGTCTCTATTATATTATGACATACCAGCTAGATCTACTGTCTCTATTATAATATGACAGACCAGCTAGATCTACTGTCTCTGTTATATTATGACAGAGCATCTAGATCTACTGTCTCTATAGTATCATGACAGACCAGCTAGATCTACTGTCTCTATTGTATTATGACTGACCAGCTAGATCTAATGTGTCTATTATATTATGACAGACCAGCTAGATCTACTGTCTCTATTATAATATGACAGACCAGCTAGATCTACTGTCTCTATTATGTTAGGACAGACCAGCTAGATCTACTGTCTCCATTATAATATGACAGACCAGTTAGATCTACTGTCTCTATTATATTATGACAGACCAGCTAGATCTACTGTCTCTATAGTATTATGACAGACCAGCTAGATCAACTGTCTCTATTGTATTATGACAGACCAGCTAGATCTACTGTCTCTATAGTATCATGACAAACCAGCTAGATCTACTCTCTCTATTTTATCATGACAGACCAGCCAGATCTGCTGTCTCTATTGTATTATGACGGACCAGCTTCATCTACTGTCTCTGTGTCTCTACTGTATTATGACGGACCTTTTTCATCTACTTTCTCTATTGTATTACGACAGACCAGCTAGATCTACTGTCTCTATAATATCATGACAAACCAGCTAGATCTACTGTCTCTATTATATTATGACAAACCAGCTAGATCTACTGTCTCCATTATAATATGACAGACCAGTTAGATCTACTGTCTCTATTATATTATGACAGACCAGCTAGATGTACTGTCTCTATAGTATTATGACAGACCAGCTAGATCAACTGTCTCTATTGTATTATGACAGACCAGCTAGATCTAATGTGTCTATTATATTATGACAGACCAGCTAGATCTGCTGTCTCTATAGTATTATGACAGACCAGCTAGATCAACTGTCTCTATTGTATTATGACAGACCAGCTAGATCTAATGTGTCTATTATATTATGACAGACCAGCTAGATCTGCTGTCTCTATTATATTATGACAGAGCAGCTAGATCTACTGTCTCTATTATAATATGACAGACCAGCTAGATCTACTGTCTCTATTATAATATGACAGACCAGTTAGATCTACTGTCTCTATTATATTATGACAGACCAGCTAGATCTACTGTCTCTATAGTATTATGACAGACCAGCTAGATCTACTGTCTCTATTGTATTATGACAGACCAGCTAGATCTAATGTGTCTATTATATTATGACAGACCAGCTAGATCTACTGTCTCTATTATAATATGACAGACCAGCTAGATCTACTGTCTCTATTATGTTATGACAGACCAGTTAGATCTACTGTCTCTATTATATTATGACAGACCAGCTAGATCTACTGTCTCTATAGTATTATGACAGACCAGCTAGATCTACTGTCTCTATTATATTATGACAGAGCAGCTAGATCTACTGTCTCTATTATAATATGACAGACCAGCTAGATATACTGTCTCTATTATAATATGACAGACCAGCTAGAACTGTTGTCTCTATTATATTATGACATAGCATCTAGATCTACTGTCACTATTGTATTATGACACACCAGCTAGATCTAATGTGTCTATTATATTATGACAGACCAGCTAGATCTGCTGTCTCTATAGTATTATGACAGACCAGCTAGATCAACTGTCTCTATTGTATTATGACAGACCAGCTAGATCTAATGTGTCTATTATATTATGACAGACCAGCTAGATCTGCTGTCTCTATTATAATATGACAGACCAGCTAGATCTACTGTCTCTATTATAATATGACAGACCAGTTAGATCTACTGTCTCTATTATATTATGACAGACCAGCTAGATCTACTGTCTCTATAGTATTATGACAGACCAGCTAGATCTACTGTCTCTATTGTATTATGACAGACCAGCTAGATCTAATGTGTCTATTATATTATGACAGACCAGCTAGATCTACTGTCTCTATTATAATATGACAGACCAGCTAGATCTACTGTCTCTATTATGTTATGACAGACCAGTTAGATCTACTGTCTCTATTATATTATGACAGACCAGCTAGATCTACTGTCTCTATAGTATTATGACAGACCAGCTAGATCTACTGTCTCTATTATATTATGACAGAGCAGCTAGATCTACTGTCTCTATTATAATATGACAGACCAGCTAGATATACTGTCTCTATTATAATATGACAGACCAGCTAGAACTGTTGTCTCTATTATATTATGACATAGCATCTAGATCTACTGTCACTATTGTATTATGACACACCAGCTAGATCTACTGTCTCTATTATGTTATGACAGACCAGTTAGATCTACTGTCTCTATTATATTATGACAGACCAGCTAGATCTACTGTCTCTATAGTATTATGACAGACCAGCTAGATCTACTGTCTCTATTATATTATGACAGACCAGCTAGATCTGCTGTCTCTATTGTATTATGACAGACCAGCTATATCTAATGTGTCTATTATATTATGACAGACCAGCTAGATCTACTGTCTCTATTATAATATGACAGACAAGCTAGATCTACTGTCTCTATTATAATATGACAGACCAGCTAGATCTACTGTCTCTATTATATTATGACAGACCAGCTAGATCTACTGTCTCTATAGTATCATGACAAACAAGCTAGATCTACTCTCTCTATTGTATCATGACAGACCAGCTAGATCTGCTGTCTCTATTGTATTATGACGGACCAGCTTCATCTACTGTCTCTGTGTCTCTATTGTATTATGACGGACCAGCTTCATCTACTTTCTCTATAGTATTACGACAGACCAGCTAGATCTACTGTCTCTATTATAATATGACAGACCAGCTAGATCTACTGTCTCTATAGTATTATGACAGACCAGCTAGATCTACTGTCTCTATTATAATATGACAGACCAGCTAGATCTACTGTCTCTATTATATTATGACAGACCAGCTAGATCTACTGTCTCTATAGTATCATGACAAACCAGCTAGATCTACTCTCTCTATTGTATCATGACAGACCAGCCAGATGTGCTGTCTCTATTGTATTATGACGGACCAGCTTCATCTACTGTCTCTGTGTCTCTATTGTATTATGACGGACCAGCTTCATCTACTTTCTCTATTGTATTACGACAGACCAGCTAGATCTACTGTCTCTATTATATCATGACAAACCAGCTAGATCTACTGTCTCTATTATATTATGACAAACCAGCTAGATCTACTGTCTCTATTATATTATGACAGACCAGCTAGATCTACTGTCTCTATTATATTATGACAGACCAGCTACATCTACTGTCTCTGTGTCTCTATTGTATTATGACGGACCAGCTTCATCTACTTTCTCTATTGTATTACGACAGACCAGCTAGATCTACTGTCTCTATTATATCATGACAAACCAGCTAGATCTACTGTCTCTATTATATTATGACAGACCAGCTAGATCTGCTGTCTCTATTACATTATGACAGACCTGCATGATCTGCTGTCTCTATTATATTATGACAGACCAGCTACATCTACTGTCTCTGTTATATTATGACAGACCAGCTACATCTCTTTCTCTACTATATTATGGCAGACCAGCTAGATCTACTGTCTCCATAATATTATGACTGACCAGCTAGATCTACTGTCTCTATTATATTATGACATAGCATCTAGATCTACTGTCTCTATTATATCATGACAAACCAGCTAGATCTACTGTCTCTATTGTATTATGACAGACCAGCTAGATCTACCGTCTCTGTTTTATTATGATGGACCAGCTTCATCTACTGTCTCTGTGTCTCTATTATTTTATGAGAGACCAGCTAGATCTACTGTCTCTATTATATTATGACATACCAGCTAGATCTACTGTCTCTATTATAATATGACAGACCAGCTAGATCTACTGTCTCTATTATATTATGACAGAGCATCTCGATCTACTGTCTCTATAGTATCATGACAGACCAGCTAGATCTACTGTCTCTATTGTATTATGACTGACCAGCTAGTTCTAATGTGTCTATTATATTATGACAGACCAGCTAGATCTACTGTCTCTATTATAATATGACAGACCAGCTAGATCTACTGTCTCTATTATGTTAGGACAGACCAGCTAGATCTACTGTCTCCATTATAATATGACAGACCAGTTAGATCTACTCTCTCTATTATATTATGACAGACCAGCTAGATCTACTGTCTCTATAGTATTATGACAGACCAGCTCGATCAACTGTCTCTATTGTATTATGACAGACCAGCTAGATCTACTGTCTCTATAGTATCATGACAAACCAGCTAGATCTACTCTCTCTATTGTATCATGACAGACCACCCAGATCTGCTGTCTCTATTGTATTATGACGGACCAGCTTCATCTACTGTCTCTGTGTCTCTATTGTATTATGACGGACCAGCTTCATCTACTTTCTCTATTGTATTACGACAGACCAGCTAGATCTACTGTCTCTATTATATCATGACAAACCAGCTAGATCTACTGTCTCTATTATATTATGACATACCAGCTAGATCTACTGTCTCTATTATAATATGACAGACCAGCTAGATCTACTGTCTCTATTATATGACAGAGCATCTAGATCTACTGTCTCTATAGTATCATGACAGACCAGCTAGATCTACTGTCTCTATTGTATTATGACTGACCAGCTAGATCTAATGTGTCTATTATATTATGACAGACCAGCTAGATCTACTGTCTCTATTATGTTAGGACAGACCAGCTAGATCTACTGTCTCTATTATGTTAGGACAGACCAGCTAGATCTACTGTCTCTATTATAATATGACAGACCAGTTAGATCTACTGTCTCTATTATATTATGACAGACCAGCTAGATCTACTGTCTCTATAGTATTATGACAGACCAGCTAGATCTACTGTCTCTATTGTATTATGACAGACCAGCTATATCTACTGTCTCTATTGTATTATGACAGACCAGCTAGATCTAATGTGTCTATTATATTATGACAGAGCAGCTAGATCTACTGTCTCTATTATAATATGACAGACCAGCTAGATATACTGTCTCTATTATAATATGACAGACCAGCTAGATCTACTGTCTCTATAGTATTATGACAGACCAGCTAGATCTGCTGTCTCTATTACATTATGACAGACCTGCATGATCTGCTGTCTCTATTATATTATGACAGACCAGCTACATCTACTGTCTCTGTTATATTATGACAGACCAGCTACATCTCTTTCTCTACTATATTATGGCAGACCAGCTAGATCTACTGTCTCCATAATATTATGACTGACCAGCTAGATCTACTGTCTCTATTGTATTATGACAGACCAGCTAGATCTAATGTGTCTATTATATTACGACAGACCAGCTAGATCTACTGTCTCTATTATAATATGACAGACCAGCTAGATCTACTGTCTCTATTATATTATGACAGACCAGCTAGATCTACTGTCTCTATAGTATCATGACAATCCAGCTAGATCTACTCTCTCTATTGTATCATGACAGACCAGCCAGATCTGCTGTCTCTATTGTATTATGACGGACCAGCTTCATCTACTTTCTCTATTGTATTACGACAGACCAGCTAGATCTACTGTCTCTATTTTATCATGACAAATCAGCTAGATCTACTGTCTATATTATATTATGACAAACCAGCTAGATCTACTGTCTCTATTATATTATGACAGACCAGCTAGATCTACTGTCTCTATAGTATTATGACAGACCAGCTAGATCTACTGTCTCTATTGTATTATGACAGACCAGCTAGATCTACTCTCTCTATTGTATCATGACAGACCAGCCAGATCTGCTGTCTCTATTGTATTATGACGGACCAGCTTCATCTACTGTCTCTGTGTCTCTATTGTATTATGACAGACCAGCTACATCTACTGTCTCTTTTATATTATGACAGACCAGCTACATCTCTTTCTCTACTATATTATGGCAGACCAGCTAGATCTACTGTCTCCATAATATTATGACTGACCAGCTAGATCTACTGTCTCTATTATAATATGACAGACCAGCTAGATCTACTGTCTCTATTATGTTATGACAGACCAGTTAGATCTACTGTCTCTATTATATTATGACAGACCAGCTAGATCTACTGTCTCTATAGTATTATGACAGACCAGCTAGATCTACTGTCTCTATAGTATTATGACAGACCAGCTAGATCAACTGTCTCTATTGTATTATGACAGACCAGCTAGATCTACTGTCTCTATATTATTATGATGGACCAGCTTCATCTACTGTCTCTGTGTCTCTATTATTTTATGAGAGACCAGCTAGATCTACTGTCTCTATTATATTATGACATGCCAGCTAGATCTACTGTCTCTATTATAATATGACAGACCAGCTAGATCTACTGTCTCTGTTATATTATGACAGAGCATCTAGATCTACTGTCTCTATAGTATCATGACAGACCAGCTAGATCTACGGTCTCTATTGTATTATGACTGACCAGCTAGATCTAATGTGTCTATTATATTATGACAGACCAGCTAGATCTACTGTCTCTATTATAATATGACAGACCAGCTAGATCTACTGTCTCTATTATGTTAGGACAGACCAGCTAGATCTACTGTCTCCATTATAATATGACAGACCAATTAGATCTACTGTCTCTATTATATTATGACAGACCAGCTAGATCTACTGTCTCTATAGTATTATGACAGACCAGCTAGATCAACTGTCTCTATTGTATTATGACAGACCAGCTAGATCTACTGTCTCTATAGTATCATGACAAACCAGCTAGATCTACTCTCTCTATTTTATCATGACAGACCAGCCAGATCTGCTGTCTCTATTGTATTATGACGGACCAGCTTCATCTACTGTCTCTGTGTCTCTACTGTATTATGACGGACCAGCTTCATCTACTTTCTCTATTGTATTACGACAGACCAGCTAGATCTACTGTCTCTATAATATCATGACAAACCAGCTAGATCTACTGTCTCTATTATATTATGACAAACCAGCTAGATCTACTGTCTCCATTATAATATGACAGACCAGTTAGATCTACTGTCTCTATTATATTATGACAGACCAGCTAGATCTACTGTCTCTATAGTATTATGACAGACCAGCTAGATCAACTGTCTCTATTGTATTATGACAGACCAGCTAGATCTACTGTCTCTATTATATTATGACAGACCAGCTAGATCTACTGTCTCTATAGTATTATGACAGACCAGCTAGATCAACTGTCTCTATTGTATTATGACAGACCAGCTATATCAACTGTCTCTATTGTATTATGACAGACCAGCTAGATCTAATGTGTCTATTATATTATGACAGACCAGCTAGATCTGCTGTCTCTATTATATTATGACAGAGCAGCTAGATCTACTGTCTCTATTATAATATGACAGACCAGCTAGATCTACTGTCTCTATTATAATATGACAGACCAGTTAGATCTACTGTCTCTATTATATTATGACAGACCAGCTAGATCTACTGTCTCTATAGTATTATGACAGACCAGCGAGATCTACTGTCTCTATTATAATATGACAGACCAGCTAGATCTACTGTCTCTATTATGTTATGACAGACCAGTTAGATCTACTGTCTCTATTATATTATGACAGTCCAGCTAGATCTACTGTCTCTATAGTATTATGACAGACCAGCTAGATCTACTGTCTCTATTGTATTATGACAGACCAGCTAGATCTAATGTGTCTATTATATTATGACAGACCAGCTAGATCTACTGTCTCTATTATATTATGACAGAGCAGCTAGATCTACTGTCTCTAGTATAATATGACAGACCAGCTAGATATACTGTCTCTATTATAATATCACAGACCAGCTAGATCTACTGTCTCTATAGTATTATGACAGACCAGCTAGATCTGCTGTCTCTATTATATTATGACAGACCAGCTACATCTACTGTCTCTATTATATTATGACAGACCTGCATGATCTGCTGTCTATATTATATTATGACAGACCAGCTACATCTACTGTGTCTATTATATTATGACAGACCAGCTAGATCTGCTGTCTCTATAGTATTATGACAGACCAGCTAGATCTAATGTGTCTATTGTATTATGACAGACCAGCTAGATCTGCTGTCTCTATTATATTATGTCAGAGCAGCTAGATCTACTGTCTCTATTATAATATGACAGACCAGCTAGATCTACTGTCTCTATTATAATATGACAGACCAGTTAGATCTACTGTCTCTATTATATTATGACAGACCAGCTAGATCTACTGTCTCTATAGTATTATGACAGACCAGCTAGATCTACTGTCTCTATTGTATTATGACAGACCAGCTAGATCTAATGTGTCTATTATATTATGACAGACCAGCTAGATCTACTGTCTCTATTATAATATGACAGACCAGCTAGATCTACTGTCTCTATTATGTTATGACAGACCAGTTAGATCTACTGTCTCTATTATATTATGACAGACCAGCTACATCTACTGTCTCTAGTATTATGACAGACCAGCTAGATCTACTTTCTCTATTGTATTATGACAGACCAGCTAGATCTAATGTGTCTTTTATATTATGACAGACCAGCTAGATCTACTGTCTCTATTACATTATGACAGAGCAGCTAGATCTACTGTCTCTATTATAATATGACAGACCAGCTAGATCTACTGTCTCTATAGTATTATGACAGAGCAGCTAGATCTAATGTGTCTATTATATTAAGACAGACCAGCTAGATCTACTGTCTCTATTATATTATGACAGACCAGCTAGATCTACTGTCTCTATTATAATATGACAGACCAGCTAGATCTACTGTTTCTATAGTATCATGACAAACCAGCTAGATCTACTCTCTCTATTGTATCATGACAGACCAGCCAGATCTGCTGTCTCTATTGTATTATGACGGACCAGCTTCATCTACTGTCTCTGTGTCTCTATTGTATTATGACGGACCAGCTTCATCTACTTTCTCTATTGTATTACGACAGACCAGCTAGATCTACTGTCTCTATTATATCATGACAAACCAGCTAGATCTACTGTCTCTATTATATTATGACAAACCAGCTAGATCTACTGTCTCTATTATATTATGACAGACCAGCTAGATCTACTGTCTCTATAGTATTATGACAGACCAGCTAGATCTACTGTCTCTATTGTATTATGACAGACCAGCTAGATCTAATGTGTCTATTATATTATGACAGAGCAACTAAATCTACTGTCTCTATTATAATATGACAGACCAGCTAGATATACTGTCTCTATTATAATATGACAGACCAGCTAGATCTACTGTCTCTATAGTATTATGACAGACCAGCTAGATCTGCTGTCTCTATTACATTATGACAGACCTGCATGATCTGCTGTCTCTATTATATTATGACAGACCAGCTAGATCTACTGTCTCTATTATATTATGACATAGCATCTAGATCTACTGTCACTATTGTATTATGACACACCAGCTAGATCTACTGTCTCCATTATATTATGACAGACCAGCTAGATATACTGTCTCTATTATATTATGACAGACCAGCTAGATCTACTGTCTCTATAGTATCATGACAAACAAGCTAGATCTACTCTCTCTATTGTATTATGACAGACCAGCTTCATCTACTGTCTCTGTGTCTCTATTGTATTATGACGGACCAGCTTCATCTACTTTCTCTATTGTATTACGACCGACCAGCTAGATCTACTGTCTCTATTATAATATGACAGACCAGCTAGATCTACTGTCTCTATAGTATTATGACAGACCAGCTAGATCTACTGTCTCTATAGTATTATGACAGACCAGCTAGATCTGCTGTCTCTATTACATTATGACAGACCAGCTAGATCTACTGTCTCTATTGTATTATGACAGACCTGCATGATCTGCTGTCTCTATTATATTATGACAGACCAGCTACATCTACTGTCTCTGTTATATTATGACAGACCAGCTAGATCTACTGTCTCTATTATATTATGACAATACATCTAGATCTACTGTCACTATTGTATTATGACACACCAGCTAGATCTACTGTCTCCATTATATTATGACAGACCAGCTAGATCTACTGTCTCTATTATATTATGACAGACCAGCTAGATCTGCTGTCTCTATTGTATTATGACAGACCAGCTAGATCTAATGTGTCTATTATATTATGACAGACCAGCTAGATCTACTGTCTCTATTATAATATGACAGACCAGCTAGATCTACTGTCTCTATTATAATATGACAGACCAGCTAGATCTACTGTCTCTATTATATTATGACAGACCAGCTAGATCTACTGTCTCTATAGTATCATGACAAACAAGCTAGATCTACTCTCTCTATTGTATCATGACAGACCAGCTAGATCTGCTGTCTCTATTGTATTATGACGGACCAGCTTCATCTACTGTCTCTGTGTCTCTATTGTATTACGACGGACCAGCTTCATCTACTGTCTCTGTGTCTCTATTGTATTATGACGGACCAGCTTCATCTACTTTCTCTATAGTATTATGACAGACCAGCTAGATCTACTGTCTCTATAGTATTATGACAGACCAGCTAGATCTGCTGTCTCTTGTATTATGACAGACCAGCTAGATCTACTGTCTCTATAGTATTATGACAGACCAGCTAGATCTGCTGTCTCTATAGTATTATGACAGACCAGCTAGATCTACTGTCTCTATAGTATTATGACAGACCAGCTAGATCTACTGTCTCTATTATATTATGACAGACCAGCTAGATCTACTGTCTCTATTATATTATGACAGACCAGCTAGATCTGTTGTCTCTATTATATTATGACAGACCAGCTAGATCTGTTGTCTCTATTATATTATGACATAGCATCTAGATCTACTGTCACTATTGTATTATGACACACCAGCTAGATCTAGTGTCTCTATTATATTATGACAGACCAGCAAGATCTGCCGTCTCTATTGTATTATGACAGACCAGCTAGATCTAATGTGTCTATTATATTACGACAGACCAGCTAGATCTACTGTCTCTATTATAATATGACAGACCAGCTAGATCTACTGTCTCTATTATATTATGACAGACCAGCTAGATCTACTGTCTCTATTATAATATGACAGACCAGCTAGATCTACTGTCTCTATTATATTATGACAGACCAGCTAGATCTACTGTCTCTATAGTATCATGACAAACCAGCTAGATCTACTCTCTCTATTGTATCACGACAGACCAGCTAGATCTACTGTCTCTATTATATCATGACAAACCAGCTAGATCTACTGTCTCTATTATATTATGACAAACCAGCTAGATCTACTGTCTCTATTATATTATGACAGACCAGCTAGATCTACTGTCTCTATAGTATTATGACAGACCAGCTAGATCTACTGTCTCTATTGTATTATGACAGACCAGCTAGATCTACTGTCTCTATTGTATTATGACAGACCAGCTAGATCTAATGTGTCTATTATATTATGACAGAGCAGCTAAATCTACTGTCTCTATTATAATATGACAGACCAGCTAGATATACTGTCTCTATTATAATATGACAGACCAGCTAGATCTACTGTCTCTATAGTATTATGACAGACCAGCTAGATCAACTGTCTCTATTGTATTATGACAGACCAGCTAGATCTACTGTCTCTATAGTATCATGACAAACCAGCTAGATCTACTCTCTCTATTGTGTCATGACAGACCAGCCAGATCTGCTGTCTCTATTGTATTATGACGGACCAGCTAGATCTAATGTGTCTATTATATTATGACAGAGCAGCTAAATCTACTGTCTCTATTATAATATGACAGACCAGCTAGATATACTGTCTCTATTATATTATGACAGACCTGCATGATCTGCTGTCTCTATTATATTATGACAGACCAGCTACATCTACTGTCTCTGTTATATTATGACAGACCAGCTACATCTCTTTCTCTACTATATTATGGCAGACCAGCTAGATCTACTGTCTCCATAATATTATGACTGACCAGCTAGATCTACTGTATCTATTATATTATGACATAGCATCTAGATCTACTGTCTCTATTATATACTGACAAACCAGCTAGATCTACTGTCTCTATTGTATTATGACAGACCAGCTAGATCTACTGTCTCCATTATATTATGACAGACCAGCTAGATATACTGTCTCTATTATATTATGACAGACCAGCTAGATCTGTTGTCTCTATTATATTATGACATAGCTTCTAGATCTACTGTCACTATTGTATTATGACACACCAGCTAGATCTACTGTCTCCATTATATTATGACAGACCAGCTAGATATACTGTCTCTATTATATTATGACAGACCAGCTAGATCTGCTTTCTCTATTGTATTATGACAAACCAGCTAGATCTACTCTCTCTATTGTATCATGACAGACCAGCCAGATCTGCTGTCTCTATTGTATTATGACGGACCAGCTTCATCTACTGTCTCTGTGTCTCTATTGTATTATGACGGACCAGCTTCATCTACTTTCTCTATTGTATTACGACAGACCAGCTAGATCTACTGTCTCTATTATATCATGACAAACCAGCTAGATCTACTGTCTCTATTATATTATGACAAACCAGCTAGATCTACTGTCTCTATTATATTATGACAGACCAGCTAGATCTACTGTCTCTATAGTATTATGACAGACCAGCTATATCTACTGTCTCTATTGTATTATGACAGACCAGCTAGATCTAATGTGTCTATTATATTATGACAGAGCAACTAAATCTACTGTCTCTATTATAACATGACAGACCAGCTAGATATACTGTCTCTATTATAATATGACAGACCAGCTAGATCTACTGTCTCTATAGTATTATGACAGACCAGCTAGATCTGCTGTCTCTATTACATTATGACAGACCTGCATGATCTGCTGTCTCTATTATATTATGACAGACCAGCTACATCTACTGTCTCTGTTATATTATGACAGACCAGCTAGATCTACTGTCTCCATAATATTATGACTGACCAGCTAGATCTACTGTCTCTATTATATTATGACATAGCATCTAGATCTACTGTCTCTATTATATCATGACAAACCAGCTAGATCTACTGTCTCTATTGTATTATGACAGACCAGCTAGATCTACTGTCTCTATTTTATTATGATGGACCAGCTTCATCTACTGTCTCTGTGTCTCTATTATTTTATGAGAGACCAGCTAGATCTACTGTCTCTATTATAATATGACAGACCAGCTAGATCTACTGTCTCTATTATATCATGACAGAGCATCTAGATCTACTGTCTCTATAGTATCATGACAGACCAGCTAGATCTACTGTCTCTATTGTATTATGACAGACCAGCTAGATCTAATGTGTCTATTATATTATGACAGACCAGCTAGATCTACTGTCTCTATTATAATATGACAGACCAGCTAGATCTACTGTCTCTATTATGTTAGGACAGACCAGCTAGATCTACTGTCTCTATTATGTTAGGACAGACCAGCTAGATCTACTGTCTCCATTATAATATGACAGACCAGTTAGATCTACTGTCTCTATTATATTATGACAGACCAGCTAGATCTACTGTCTCTATAGTATTATGACAGACCAGCTAGATCAACTGTCTCTATAGTATTATGACAGACCAGCTAGATCTACTGTCTCTATAGTATCATGACAAACCAGCTAGATCTACTCTCTCTATTGTATCATGACAGACCAGCCAGATCTGCTGTCTCTATTGTATTATGACGGACCAGCTTCATCTACTGTCTCTGTGTCTCTATTGTATTATGACGGACCAGCTTCATCTACTTTCTCTATTGTATTACGACAGACCAGCTAGATCTACTGTCTCTATTATATCATGACAAACCAGCTAGATCTACTGTCTCTATTATGTTAGGACAGACCAGCTAGATCTACTGTCTCTATTATGTTAGGACAGACCAGCTAGATCTACTGTCTCCATTATAATATGACAGACCAGTTAGATCTACTGTCTCTATTATATTATGACAGACCAGCTAGATCTACTGTCTCTATAGTATTATGACAGACCAGCTAGATCAACTGTCTCTATTGTATTATGACAGACCAGCTAGATCTACTGTCTCTATAGTATCATGACAAACCAGCTAGATCTACTCTCTCTATTGTGTCATGACAGACCAGCCAGATCTGCTGTCTCTATTGTATTATGACGGACCAGCTTCATCTACTGTCTCTGTGTCTCTATTGTATTATGACGGACCAGCTTCATCTACTTTCTCTATTGTATTACGACAGACCAGCTAGATCTACTGTCTCTATTATATCATGACAAACCAGCTAGATCTACTGTCTCTATTATATTATGACAAACCAGATAGATCTACTGTCTCTATTATAATATGACAGACCAGTTAGATCTACTGTCTCTATTGTATTATGACAGACCAGCTAGATCTACTGTCTCTATTTTATTATGATGGACCAGCTTCATCTACTGTCTCTGTGTCTCTATTATTTTATGAGAGACCAGCTAGATCTACTGTCTCTATTATAATATGACAGACCAGCTAGATCTACTGTCTCTATTATATTATGACAGAGCATCTAGATCTACTGTCTCTATAGTATCATGACAGACCAGCTAGATCTACTGTCTCTATTGTATTATGACAGACCAGCTAGATCTAATGTGTCTATTATATTATGACAGACCAGCTAGATCTACTGTCTCTATTATAATATGACAGACCAGCTAGATCTACTGTCTCTATTATGTTAGGACAGACCAGCTAGATCTACTGTCTCTATTATGTTAGGACAGACCAGCTAGATCTACTGTCTCCATTATAATATGACAGACCAGTTAGATCTACTGTCTCTATTATATTATGACAGACCAGCTAGATCTACTGTCTCTATAGTATTATGACAGACCAGCTAGATCAACTGTCTCTATAGTATTATGACAGACCAGCTAGATCTACTGTCTCTATAGTATCATAACAAACCAGCTAGATCTACTCTCTCTATTGTATCATGACAGACCAGCCAGATCTGCTGTCTCTATTGTATTATGACGGACCAGCTTCATCTACTGTCTCTGTGTCTCTATTGTATTATGACGGACCAGCTTCATCTACTTTCTCTATTGTATTACGACAGACCAGCTAGATCTACTGTCTCTATTATATCATGACAAACCAGCTAGATCTACTGTCTCTATTATGTTAGGACAGACCAGCTAGATCTACTGTCTCTATTATGTTAGGACAGACCAGCTAGATCTACTGTCTCCATTATAATATGACAGACCAGTTAGATCTACTGTCTCTGTTATATTATGACAGACCAGCTAGATCTACTGTCTCTATAGTATTATGACAGACCAGCTAGATCAACTGTCTCTATTGTATTATGACAGACCAGCTAGATCTACTGTCTCTATAGTATCATGACAAACCAGCTAGATCTACTCTCTCTATTGTGTCATGACAGACCAGCCAGATCTGCTGTCTCTATTGTATTATGACGGACCAGCTTCATCTACTGTCTCTGTGTCTCTATTGTATTATGACGGACCAGCTTCATCTACTTTCTCTATTGTATTACGACAGACCAGCTAGATCTACTGTCTCTATTATATCATGACAAACCAGCTAGATCTACTGTCTCTATTATATTATGACAAACCAGCTAGATCTACTGTCTCTATTATAATATGACAGACCAGTTAGATCTACTGTCTCTATAGTATTATGACAGACCAGCTAGATCTACTGTCTCTATTGTATTATGACAGACCAGCTAGATCTACTGTCTCTATTGTATTATGACAGACCAGCTAGATCTAATGTGTCTATTATATTATGACAGAGCAGCTAGATCTACTGTCTCTATTATAATATGACAGACCTGCTAGATATACTGTCTCTATTATAAGATGACAGACCAGCTAGATCTACTGTCTCTATAGTATTATGACAGACCAGCTAGATCTGCTGTCTCTATTACATTATGACAGACCTGCATGATCTGCTGTCTCTATTATATTATGACAGACCAGCTACATCTACTGTCTCTGTTATATTATGACAGACCAGCTACATCTCTTTCTCTACTATATTATGGCAGACCAGCTAGATCTACTGTCTCCATAATATTATGACTGACCAGCTAGATCTACTGTCTCTATTATATTATGACATAGCATCTAGATCTACTGTCTCTATTATATCATGACAAACCAGCTAGATCTACTGTCTCTATTGTATTATGACAGACCAGCTAGATCTACTGTCTCTATTTTATTATGATGGACCAGCTTCATCTACTGTCTCTGTGTCTCTATTATTTTATGAGAGACCAGCTAGATCTACTGTCTCTATTATATTATGACATACCAGCTAGATCTACTGTCTCTATTATAATATGACAGACCAGCTAGATCTACTGTCGCTATTATTAAATGACAGAGCATCTATATCTACTGTCTCTCTAGTATCATGACAGACCAGCTAGATCTACTGTCTCTATTGTATTATGACAGACCAGCTAGATCTAATGTGTATATTATATTATGACAGACCAGCTAGATCTACTGTCTCTATTATAATATGACAGACCAGCTAGATCTACTGTCTCTATTATGTTAGGACAGACCAGCTAGATCTACTGTCTCCATCATAATATGACATACCAGTTAGATCTACTGTCTATTATATTATGACAGACCAGCTAGATCTACTGTCTCTATAGTATTATGACAGACCAGCTAGATCAACTGTCTCTATTGTATTATGACAGACCAGCTAGATCTAATGTGTCTATTATATTATGACAGACCAGCTAGATCTGCTGTCTCTATAGTATTATGACAGACCAGCTAGATCAACTGTCTCTATTGTATTATGACAGACCAGCTAGATCTAATGTGTCTATTATATATGACAGACCAGCTAGATCTGCTGTCTCTATTATATTATGACAGAGCAGCTTGATCTACTGTCTCTATTATAATATGACAGACCAGCTAGATCTACTGTCTCTATTATAATATGACAGACCAGTTAGATCTACTGTCTCTATTATATTATGACAGACCAGCTAGATCTACTGTCTCTATAGTATTATGACAGACCAGCTAGATCTACTGTCTCTATTGTATTATGACAGACCAGGTAGATCTAATGTGTCTATTATATTATGACAGACCAGCTAGATCTACTGTCTCTATTATAATATGACAGACCAGCTAGATCTACTGTCTCTATTATGTTATGACAGACCAGTTAGATCTACTGTCTCTATTATATTATGACAGACCAGCTAGATCTAATGTCTCTATAGTATTAAGACAGACCAGCTAGATCTACTGTCTCTATTGTATTATGACAGACCAGCTAGATCTAATGTGTCTATTATATTATGACAGACCAGCTAGATCTACTGTCTCTATTATAATATGACAGACCAGCTAGATATACTGTCTTTATTATAATATGACAGACCAGCTAGATCTGTTGTCTCTATTATATTATGACATAGCATCTAGATCTACTGTCACTATTGTATTATGACACACCAGCTAGATATACTGTCTCTATTATATTATGACAGACCAGCTAGATCTGCTGTCTCTATTGTATTATGACAGACCAGCTAGATCTAATGTGTCTATTATATTACGACAGACCAGCTAGATCTACTGTCTCTATTATAATATGACAGACCAGCTAGATCTACTGTCTCTATTATATTATGACAGACCAGCTAGATCTACTGTCTCTATTATATTATGACAGACCAGCTAGATCTACTGTCTCTATTATATTATGACAGACCAGCTAGATCTACTGTCTCTATAGTATCATGACAAACCAGCTAGATCTACTCTCTCTATTGTATCATGACAGACCAGCCAGATCTGCTGTCTCTATTGTATTATGATGGACCAGCTTCATCTACTGTCTCGGTGTCTCTATTGTATTATGACGGACCAGCTTCATCTACTTTCTCTATTGTATTACAACAGACCAGCTAGATCTACTGTCTCTATTATATCATGACAAACCAGCTAGATCTACTGTCTCTATTATATTATGACAAACCAGCTAGATCTACTGACTCTATTATATTATGACAGACCAGCTAGATCTACTGTCTCTATTGTATTATGACAGACCAGCTAGATCTACTGTCTCTATTATATTATGACAGACCAGCTAGATCTACTGTCTCTATAGTATCATGACAAACCAGCTAGATCTACTCTCTCTATTGTATCATGACAGACCAGCCAGATCTGCTGTCTCTATTGTATTATGATGGACCAGCTTCATCTACTGTCTCTGTGTCTCTATTGTATTATGACGGACCAGCTTCATCTACTTTCTCTATTGTATTACAACAGACCAGCTAGATCTACTGTCTCTATTATATCATGACAAACCAGCTAGATCTACTGTCTCTATTATATTATGACAAACCAGCTAGATCTACTGTCTCTATTATATTATGACAGACCAGCTAGATCTACTGTCTCTATTGTATTATGACAGACCAGCTAGATCTAATGTGTCTATTATATTATGACAGACCAGCTAGATCTACTGTCTCTATTATAATATGACAGACCAGTTAGATCTACTGTCTCTATTATATTATGACAGACCAGCTAGATCTACTGTCTCTATAGTATTATGACAGACCAGCTAGATCAACTGTCTCTATTGTATTATGACAGACCAGCTAGATCTACTGTCTCTATAGTATCATGACAAACCAGCTAGATCTACTCTCTCTATTGTATCATGACAGACCAGCCAGATCTGCTGTCTCTATTGTATTATGACGGACCAGCTTCATCTACTGTCTCTGTGTCTCTATTGTATTATGACGGACCAGCTTCATCTACTTTCTCTATTGTATTACGACAGACCAGCTAGATCTACTGTCTCTATTATATCATGACAAACCAGCTAGATCTACTGTCTCTATTATATTATGACAAACCAGCTAGATCTACTGTCTCTATTATAATATGACAGACCAGTTAGATCTACTGTCTCTATTATATTATGACAGACCAGCTAGATCTACTGTCTCTATAGTATTATGACAGACCAGCTAGATCTACTGTCTCTATTGTATTATGACAGACCAGCTATATCTACTGTCTCTATTGTATTATGACAGACCAGCTAGATCTAATGTGTCTATTATATTATGACAGAGCAGCTAGATCTACTGTCTCTATTATAATATGACAGACCAGCTAGATATACTGTCTCTATTATAATATGACAGACCAGCTAGATCTACTGTCTCTATTATATTATGACAGACCAGCTAGATCTACTGTCTATTATATTATGACAGACCAGCTAGATCTACTGTCTCTATTATATTATGACAGACCAGCTAGATCTACTGTCTCTATAGTATCATGACAAACCAGCTAGATCTACTCTCTATTGTATCATGACAGACCAGCCAGATCTGCTGTCTCTATTGTATTATGATGGACCAGCTTCATCTACTGTCTCTGTGTCTCTATTGTATTATGACGGACCAGCTTCATCTACTTTCTCTATTGTATTACAACAGACCAGCTAGATCTACTGTCTCTATTATATCATGACAAACCAGCTAGATCTACTGTCTCTATTATATTATGACAAACCAGTTAGATCTACTGTCTCTATTATATTATGACAGACCAGCTAGATCTACTGTCTCTATTATATTATGACAAACCAGCTAGATCTACTGTCTCTATTATATTATGACAGACCAGCTAGATCTACTGTCTCTATTGTATTATGACAGACCAGCTAGATCTAATGTGTCTATTATATTATGACAGACCAGCTAGATCTACTGTCTCTATTATATTATGACAAACCAGCTAGATCTACTGTCTCTATAGTATCATGACAAACCAGCTAGATCTACTCTCTCTATTGTATCATGACAGACCAGCCAGATCTGCTGTCTCTATTGTATTATGATGGACCAGCTTCATCTACTGTCTCTGTGTCTCTATTGTATTATGACGGACCAGCTTCATCTACTTTCTCTATTGTATTACAACAGACCAGCTAGATCTACTGTCTCTATTATATCATGACAAACCAGCTAGATCTACTGTCTCTATTATATTATGACAAACCAGCTAGATCTACTGTCTCTATTATATTATGACAGACCAGCTAGATCTACTGTCTCTATAGTATTATGACAGACCAGCTAGATCTGCTGTCTCTATTACATTATGACAGACCTGCATGATCTGCTGTCTCTATTATATTATGACAGACCAGCTACATCTACTGTCTCTGTTATATTATGACAGACCAGCTACATCTCTTTCTCTACTATATTATGGCAGACCAGCTAGATCTACTGTCTCCATAATATTATGACTGACCAGCTAGATCTACTGTCTCTATTATATTATGACATAGCATCTAGATCTACTGTCTCTATTGTATTATGACAGACCAGCTAGATCTACTGTCTCTATTTTATTATGATGGACCAGCTTCATCTACTGTCTCTGTGTCTCTATTATTTTATGAGAGACCAGCTAGATCTACTGTCTCTATTATATTATGACATACCAGCTAGATCTACTGTCTCTATTATAATATGACAGACCAGCTAGATCTACTGTCGCTATTATTAAATGACAGAGCATCTATATCTACTGTCTCTCTAGTATCATGACAGACCAGCTAGATCTACTGTCTCTATTGTATTATGACAGACCAGCTAGATCTAATGTGTATATTATATTATGACAGACCAGCTAGATCTACTGTCTCTATTATAATATGACAGACCAGCTAGATCTACTGTCTCTATTATGTTAGGACAGACCAGCTAGATCTACTGTCTCCATCATAATATGACATACCAGTTAGATCTACTGTCTATTATATTATGACAGACCAGCTAGATCTACTGTCTCTATAGTATTATGACAGACCAGCTAGATCAACTGTCTCTATTGTATTATGACAGACCAGCTAGATCTACTGTCTCTATTATATTATGACAGACCAGCTAGATCTACTGTCTCTATTGTATTATGACAGACCAGCTAGATCTACTGTCTCTATTGTATTATGACAGACCAGCTAGATCTAATGTGTATATTATATTATGACAGACCAGCTAGATCTACTGTCTCTATTATAATATGACAGACCAGCTAGATCTACTGTCTCTATTATGTTAGGACAGACCAGCTAGATCTACTGTCTCCATCATAATATGACATACCAGTTAGATCTACTGTCTATTATATTATGACAAACCAGCTAGATCTACTGTCTCTATTATATTATGACAAACCAGCTAGATCTACTGTCTCTATTATATTATGACAGACCAGCTAGATCTACTGTCTCTATTGTATTATGACAGACCAGCTAGATCTACTGTCTCTATTATAATATGACAGACCAGCTAGATCTACTGTTTCTATAGTATCATGACAAACCAGCTAGATCTAATGTGTCTATTATATTATGACAGACCAGCTAGATCTACTGTCTCTATTATATCATGACAAACCAGCTAGATCTACTGTCTCTATTATATTATGACAAACCAGATAGATCTACTGTCTCTATTATATTATGACAGACCAGCTAGATCTACTGTCTCTATAGTATTATGACAGACCAGCTAGATCTACTGTCTCTATTGTATTATGACAGACCAGCTAGATCTACTGTCTCTATTGTATTATGACAGACCAGCTAGATCTAATGTGTCTATTATATTATGACAGAGCAGCTAGATCTACTGTCTCTATTGTATTATGACAGACCAGCTAGATCTAATGTGTCTATTATATTATGACAGACCAGCTAGATCTACTGTCTCTATTATAATATGACAGACCAGCTAGATCTACTGTCTCTATTATGTTAGGACAGACCAGCTAGATCTACTGTCTCTATTATGTTAGGACAGACCAGCTAGATCTACTGTCTCCATTATAATATGACAGACCAGTTAGATCTACTGTCTCTATTATATTATGACAGACCAGCTAGATCTACTGTCTCTATAGTATTATGACAGACCAGCTAGATCAACTGTCTCTATAGTATTATGACAGACCAGCTAGATCTACTGTCTCTATAGTATCATGACAAACCAGCTAGATCTACTCTCTCTATTGTATCATGACAGACAAGCCAGATCTGCTGTCTCTATTGTATTATGACGGACCAGCTTCATCTACTGTCTCTGTGTCTCTATTGTATTATGACGGACCAGCTTCATCTACTTTCTCTATTGTATTACTACAGACCAGCTAGATCTACTGTCTCTATTATATCATGACAAACCAGCTAGATCTACTGTCTCTATTATGTTAGGACAGACCAGCTAGATCTACTGTCTCTATTATGTTAGGACAGACCAGCTAGATCTACTGTCTCCATTATAATATGACAGACCAGTTAGATCTACTGTCTCTGTTATATTATGACAGACCAGCTAGATCTACTGTCTCTATAGTATTATGACAGACCAGCTAGATCAACTGTCTCTATTGTATTATGACAGACCAGCTAGATCTACTGTCTCTATAGTATCATGACAAACCAGCTAGATCTACTCTCTCTATTGTGTCATGACAGACCAGCCAGATCTGCTGTCTCTATTGTATTATGACGGACCAGCTTCATCTACTGTCTCTGTGTCTCTATTGTATTATGACGGACCAGCTTCATCTACTTTCTCTATTGTATTATGACAGACCAGCTAGATCTACTGTCTCTATTATATCATGACAAACCAGCTAGATCTACTGTCTCTATTATATTATGACAAACCAGCTAGATCTACTGTCTCTATTATAATATGACAGACCAGTTAGATCTACTGTCTCTATAGTATTATGACAGACCAGCTAGATCTACTGTCTCTATTGTATTATGACAGACCAGCTAGATCTACTGTCTCTATTGTATTATGACAGACCAGCTAGATCTAATGTGTCTATTATATTATGACAGAGCAGCTAGATCTACTGTCTCTATTATAATATGACAGACCTGCTAGATATACTGTCTCTATTATAAGATGACAGACCAGCTAGATCTACTGTCTCTATAGTATTATGACAGACCAGCTAGATCTGCTGTCTCTATTACATTATGACAGACCTGCATGATCTGCTGTCTCTATTATATTATGACAGACCAGCTACATCTACTGTCTCTGTTATATTATGACAGACCAGCTACATCTCTTTCTCTACTATATTATGGCAGACCAGCTAGATCTACTGTCTCCATAATATTATGACTGACCAGCTAGATCTACTGTCTCTATTATATTATGACATAGCATCTAGATCTACTGTCTCTATTATATCATGACAAACCAGCTAGATCTACTGTCTCTATTGTATTATGACAGACCAGCTAGATCTACTGTCTCTATTTTATTATGATGGACCAGCTTCATCTACTGTCTCTGTGTCTCTATTATTTTATGAGAGACCAGCTAGATCTACTGTCTCTATTATATTATGACATACCAGCTAGATCTACTGTCTCTATTATAATATGACAGACCAGCTAGATCTACTGTCGCTATTATTAAATGACAGAGCATCTATATCTACTGTCTCTAGGGTATCATGACAGACCAGCTAGATCTACTGTCTCTATTGTATTATGACAGACCAGCTAGATCTAATGTGTATATTATATTATGACAGACCAGCTAGATCTACTGTCTCTATTATAATATGACAGACCAGCTAGATCTACTGTCTCTATTATGTTAGGACAGACCAGCTAGATCTACTGTCTCCATCATAATATGACATACCAGTTAGATCTACTGTCTATTATATTATGACAGACCAGCTAGATCTACTGTCTCTATAGTATTATGACAGACCAGCTAGATCAACTGTCTCTCTTGTATTATGACAGACCAGCCAGATCTAATGTGTCTATTATATTATGACAGACCAGCTAGATCTGCTGTCTCTATAGTATTATGACAGACCAGCTAGATCAACTGTCTCTATTGTATTATGACAGACCAGCTAGATCTAATGTGTCTATTATATATGACAGACCAGCTAGATCTGCTGTCTCTATTATAATATGACAGACCAGCTAGATCTACTGTCTCTATTGTATTATGACAGACCAGGTAGATCTAATGTGTCTATTATATTATGACAGACCAGCTAGATCTACTGTCTCTATTATAATATGACAGACCAGCTAGATCTACTGTCTCTATTATGTTATGACAGACCAGTTAGATCTACTGTCTCTATTATATTATGACAGACCAGCTAGATCTAATGTCTCTATAGTATTAAGACAGACCAGCTAGATCTACTGTCTCTATAGTATCATGACAAACCAGCTAGATCTACTCTCTCTATTGTATCATGACAGACCAGCCAGATCTGCTGTCTCTATTGTATTATGATGGACCAGCTTCATCTACTGTCTCGGTGTCTCTATTGTATTATGACGGACCAGCTTCATCTACTTTCTCTATTGTATTACAACAGACCAGCTAGATCTACTGTCTCTATTATATCATGACAAACCAGCTAGATCTACTGTCTCTATTATATTATGACAAACCAGCTAGATCTACTGTCTCTATTATATTATGACAGACCAGCTAGATCTACTGTCTCTATTGTATTATGACAGACCAGCTAGATCTACTGTCTCTATTATATTATGACAGACCAGCTAGATCTACTGTCTCTATTGTATTATGACAGACCAGCTAGATCTAATGTGTCTATTATATTATGACAGACCAGCTAGATCTACTGTCTCTATTATATTATGACAGACCAGCTAGATCTACTGTCTCTATAGTATCATGACAAACCAGCTAGATCTACTCTCTCTATTGTATCATGACAGACCAGCCAGATCTGCTGTCTCTATTGTATTATGATGGACCAGCTTCATCTACTGTCTCTGTGTCTCTATTGTATTATGACGGACCAGCTTCATCTACTTTCTCTATTGTATTACAACAGACCAGCTAGATCTACTGTCTCTATTATATCATGACAAACCAGCTAGATCTACTGTCTCTATTATATTATGACAAACCAGCTAGATCTACTGTCTCTATTATATTATGACAGACCAGCTAGATCTACTGTCTCTATTGTATTATGACAGACCAGCTAGATCTAATGTGTCTATTATATTATGACAGACCAGCTAGATCTACTGTCTCTATTATAATATGACAGACCAGTTAGATCTACTGTCTCTATTATATTATGACAGACCAGCTAGATCTACTGTCTCTATAGTATTATGACAGACCAGCTAGATCAACTGTCTCTATTGTATTATGACAGACCAGCTAGATCTACTGTCTCTATAGTATCATGACAAACCAGCTAGATCTACTCTCTCTATTGTATCATGACAGACCAGCCAGATCTGCTGTCTCTATTGTATTATGACGGACCAGCTTCATCTACTGTCTCTGTGTCTCTATTGTATTATGACGGACCAGCTTCATCTACTTTCTCTATTGTATTACGACAGACCAGCTAGATCTACTGTCTCTATTATATCATGACAAACCAGCTAGATCTACTGTCTCTATTATATTATGACAAACCAGCTAGATCTACTGTCTCTATTATAATATGACAGACCAGTTAGATCTACTGTCTCTATTATATTATGACAGACCAGCTAGATCTACTGTCTCTATAGTATTATGACAGACCAGCTAGATCTACTGTCTCTATTGTATTATGACAGACCAGCTATATCTACTGTCTCTATTGTATTATGACAGACCAGCTAGATCTAATGTGTCTATTATATTATGACAGAGCAGCTAGATCTACTGTCTCTATTATAATATGACAGACCAGCTAGATATACTGTCTCTATTATAATATGACAGACCAGCTAGATCTACTGTCTCTATTATATTATGACAGACCAGCTAGATCTACTGTCTCTATTATATTATGACAGACCAGCTAGATCTACTGTCTCTATTATATTATGACAGACCAGCTAGATCTACTGTCTCTATAGTATCATGACAAACCAGCTAGATCTACTCTCTCTATTGTATCATGACAGACCAGCCAGATCTGCTGTCTCTATTGTATTATGATGGACCAGCTTCATCTACTGTCTCTGTGTCTCTATTGTATTATGACGGACCAGCTTCATCTACTTTCTCTATTGTATTACAACAGACCAGCTAGATCTACTGTCTCTATTATATCATGACAAACCAGCTAGATCTACTGTCTCTATTATATTATGACAAACCAGCTAGATCTACTGTCTCTATTATATTATGACAGACCAGCTAGATCTACTGTCTCTATTATATTATGACAAACCAGCTAGATCTACTGTCTCTATTATATTATGACAGACCAGCTAGATCTACTGTCTCTATTGTATTATGACAGACCAGCTAGATCTAATGTGTCTATTATATTATGACAGACCAGCTAGATCTACTGTCTCTATTATATTATGACAGACCAGCTAGATCTACTGTCTCTATAGTATCATGACAAACCAGCTAGATCTACTCTCTCTATTGTATCATGACAGACCAGCCAGATCTGCTGTCTCTATTGTATTATGATGGACCAGCTTCATCTACTGTCTCTGTGTCTCTATTGTATTATGACGGACCAGCTTCATCTACTTTCTCTATTGTATTACAACAGACCAGCTAGATCTACTGTCTCTATTATATCATGACAAACCAGCTAGATCTACTGTCTCTATTATATTATGACAAACCAGCTAGATCTACTGTCTCTATTATATTATGACAGACCAGCTAGATCTGCTGTCTCTATTACATTATGACAGACCTGCATGATCTGCTGTCTCTATTATATTATGACAGACCAGCTACATCTACTGTCTCTGTTATATTATGACAGACCAGCTACATCTCTTTCTCTACTATATTATGGCAGACCAGCTAGATCTACTGTCTCCATAATATTATGACTGACCAGCTAGATCTACTGTCTCTATTATATTATGACATAGCATCTAGATCTACTGTCTCTATTATATCATGACAAACCAGCTAGATCTACTGTCTCTATTGTATTATGACAGACCAGCTAGATCTACTGTCTCTATTTTATTATGATGGACCAGCTTCATCTACTGTCTCTGTGTCTCTATTATTTTATGAGAGACCAGCTAGATCTACTGTCTCTATTATATTATGACATACCAGCTAGATCTACTGTCTCTATTATAATATGACAGACCAGCTAGATCTACTGTTGCTATTATTAAATGACAGAGCATCTATATCTACTGTCTCTCTAGTATCATGACAGACCAGCTAGATCTACTGTCTCTATTGTATTATGACAGACCAGCTAGATCTAATGTGTATATTATATTATGACAGACCAGCTAGATCTACTGTCTCTATTATAATATGACAGACCAGCTAGATCTACTGTCTCTATTATGTTAGGACAGACCAGCTAGATCTACTGTCTCTATAGTATTATGACAGACCAGCTAGATCAACTGTCTCTATTGTATTATGACAGACCAGCTAGATCTACTGTCTCTATTATATTATGACAGACCAGCTAGATCTACTGTCTCTATTGTATTATGACAGACCAGCTAGATCTACTGTCTCTATTGTATTATGACAGACCAGCTAGATCTAATGTGTATATTATATTATGACAGACCAGCTAGATCTACTGTCTCTATTATAATATGACAGACCAGCTAGATCTACTGTCTCTATTATGTTAGGACAGACCAGCTAGATCTACTGTCTCCATCATAATATGACATACCAGTTAGATCTACTGTCTATTATATTATGACAGACCAGCTAGATCTACTGTCTCTATTATATCATGACAAACCAGCTAGATCTACTGTCTCTATTATATTATGACAAACCAGCTAGATCTACTGTCTCTATTATATTATGACAGACCAGCTAGATCTACTGTCTCTATTGTATTATGACAGACCAGCTAGATCTACTGTCTCTATTATATTATGACAGACCAGCTAGATCTACTGTCTCTATTGTATTATGACAGACCAGCTAGATCTAATGTGTCTATTATATTATGACAGACCAGCTAGATCTACTGTCTCTATTATATTATGACAGACCAGCTAGATCTACTGTCTCTATAGTATCATGACAAACCAGCTAGATCTACTCTCTCTATTGTATCATGACAGACCAGCCAGATCTGCTGTCTCTATTGTATTATGACGGACCAGCTTCATCTACTGTCTCTGTGTCTCTATTGTATTATGACGGACCAGCTTCATCTACTTTCTCTATTGTATCACGACAGACCAGCTAGATCTACTGTCTCTATTATATCATGACAAACCAGCTAGATCTACTGTCTCTATTATATTATGACAAACCAGATAGATCTACTGTCTCTATTATATTATGACAGACCAGCTAGATCTACTGTCTCTATAGTATTATGACAGACCAGCTAGATCTACTGTCTCTATTGTATTATGACAGACCAGCTAGATCTACTGTCTCTATTGTATTATGACAGACCAGCTAGATCTAATGTGTCTATTATATTATGACAGAGCAGCTAAATCTACTGTCTCTATTATAATATGACAGACCAGCTAGATATACTGTCTCTATTATAATATGACAGACCAGCTAGATCTACTGTCTCTATAGTATTATGACAGACCAGCTAGATCAACTGTCTCTATTGTATTATGACAGACCAGCTAGATCTACTGTCTCTATAGTATCATGACAAACCAGCTAGATCTACTCTCTCTATTGTGTCATGACAGACCAGCCAGATCTGCTGTCTCTATTGTATTATGGCGGACCAGCTAGATCTAATGTGTCTATTATATTATGACAGAGCAGCTAAATCTACTGTCTCTATTATAATATGACAGACCAGCTAGATATACTGTCTCTATTATATTATGACAGACCTGCATGATCTGCTGTCTCTATTATATTATGACAGACCAGCTACATCTACTGTCTCTGTTATATTATGACAGACCAGCTACATCTCTTTCTCTACTATATTATGGCAGACCAGCTAGATCTACTGTCTCCATAATATTATGACTGACCAGCTAGATCTACTGTATCTATTATATTATGACATAGCATCTAGATCTACTGTCTCTATTATATACTGACAAACCAGCTAGATCTACTGTCTCTATTGTATTATGACAGACCAGCTAGATCTACTGTCTCCATTATATTATGACAGACCAGCTAGATATACTGTCTCTATTATATTATGACAGACCAGCTAGATCTGTTGTCTCTATTATATTATGACATAGCATCTAGATCTACTGTCACTATTGTATTATGACACACCAGCTAGATCTACTGTCTCCATTATATTATGACAGACCAGCTAGATATACTGTCTCTATTATATTATGACAGACCAGCTAGATCTGCTGTCTCTATTGTATTATGACAGACCAGCTAGATCTAATGTGTCTATTATATTACGACAGACCAGCTAGATCTACTGTCTCTATTATAATATGACAGACCAGCTAGATCTACTGTCTCTATTATATTATGACAGACCAGCTAGATCTACTGTCTCTATTATAATATGACAGACCAGCTAGATCTACTGTTTCTATAGTATCATGACAAACCAGCTAGATCTACTCTCTCTATTGTATCATGACAGACCAGCCAGATCTGCTGTCTCTATTGTATTATGACGGACCAGCTTCATCTACTGTCTCTGTGTCTCTATTGTATTATGACGGACCAGCTTCATCTACTTTCTCTATTGTATTACGACAGACCAGCTAGATCTACTGTCTCTATTATATCATGACAAACCAGCTAGATCTACTGTCTCTATTATATTATGACAAACCAGCTAGATCTACTGTCTCTATTATATTATGACAGACCAGCTAGATCTACTGTCTCTATAGTATTATGACAGACCAGCTAGATCTACTGTCTCTATTGTATTATGACAGACCAGCTAGATCTAATGTGTCTATTATATTATGACAGAGCAACTAAATCTACTGTCTCTATTATAATATGACAGACCAGCTAGATATACTGTCTCTATTATAATATGACAGACCAGCTAGATCTACTGTCTCTATAGTATTATGACAGACCAGCTAGATCTGCTGTCTCTATTACATTATGACAGACCTGCATGATCTGCTGTCTCTATTATATTATGACAGACCAGCTACATCTACTGTCTCTGTTATATTATGACAGACCAGCTAGATCTACTGTCTCCATAATATTATGACTGACCAGCTAGATCTACTGTCTCTATTATATTATGACATAGCATCTAGATCTACTGTCTCTATTATATCATGACAAACCAGCTAGATCTACTGTCTCTATTGTATTATGACAGACCAGCTAGATCTACTGTCTCTATTTTATTATGATGGACCAGCTTCATCTACTGTCTCTGTGTCTCTATTATTTTATGAGAGACCAGCTAGATCTACTGTCTCTATTATAATATGACAGACCAGCTAGATCTACTGTCTCTATTATATCATGACAGAGCATCTAGATCTACTGTCTCTATAGTATCATGACAGACCAGCTAGATCTACTGTCTCTATTGTATTATGACAGACCAGCTAGATCTAATGTGTCTATTATATTATGACAGACCAGCTAGATCTACTGTCTCTATTATAATATGACAGACCAGCTAGATCTACTGTCTCTATTATGTTAGGACAGACCAGCTAGATCTACTGTCTCTATTATGTTAGGACAGACCAGCTAGATCTACTGTCTCCATTATAATATGACAGACCAGTTAGATCTACTGTCTCTATTATTTTATGACAGACCAGCTAGATCTACTGTCTCTATAGTATTATGACAGACCAGCTAGATCAACTGTCTCTATAGTATTATGACAGACCAGCTAGATCTACTGTCTCTATAGTATCATGACAAACCAGCTAGATCTACTCTCTCTATTGTATCATGACAGACCAGCCAGATCTGCTGTCTCTATTGTATTATGACGGACCAGCTTCATCTACTGTCTCTGTGTCTCTATTGTATTATGACGGACCAGCTTCATCTACTTTCTCTATTGTATTACGACAGACCAGCTAGATCTACTGTCTCTATTATATCATGACAAACCAGCTAGATCTACTGTCTCTATTATGTTAGGACAGACCAGCTAGATCTACTGTCTCTATTATGTTAGGACAGACCAGCTAGATCTACTGTCTCCATTATAATATGACAGACCAGTTAGATCTACTGTCTCTATTATATTATGACAGACCAGCTAGATCTACTGTCTCTATAGTATTATGACAGACCAGCTAGATCAACTGTCTCTATAGTATTATGACAGACCAGCTAGATCTACTGTCTCTATAGTATCATGACAAACCAGCTAGATCTACTCTCTCTATTGTATCATGACAGACCAGCCAGATCTGCTGTCTCTATTGTATTATGACGGACCAGCTTCATCTACTGTCTCTGTGTCTCTATTGTATTATGACGGACCAGCTTCATCTACTTTCTCTATTGTATTACGACAGACCAGCTAGATCTACTGTCTCTATTATATCATGACAAACCAGCTAGATCTACTGTCTCTATTATGTTAGGACAGACCAGCTAGATCTACTGTCTCTATTATGTTAGGACAGACCAGCTAGATCTACTGTCTCCATTATAATATGACAGACCAGTTAGATCTACTGTCTCTATTATATTATGACAGACCAGCTAGATCTACTGTCTCTATAGTATTATGACAGACCAGCTAGATCAACTGTCTCTATTGTATTATGACAGACCAGCTAGATCTACTGTCTCTATAGTATCATGACAAACCAGCTAGATCTACTCTCTCTATTGTGTCATGACAGACCAGCCAGATCTGCTGTCTCTATTGTATTATGACGGACCAGCTTCATCTACTGTCTCTGTGTCTCTATTGTATTATGACGGACCAGCTTCATCTACTTTCTCTATTGTATTACGACAGACCAGCTAGATCTACTGTCTCTATTATATCATGACAAACCAGCTAGATCTACTGTCTCTATTATATTATGACAAACCAGCTAGATCTACTGTCTCTATTATAATATGACAGACCAGTTAGATCTACTGTCTCTATTGTATTATGACAGACCAGCTAGATCTACTGTCTCTATTTTATTATGATGGACCAGCTTCATCTACTGTCTCTGTGTCTCTATTATTTTATGAGAGACCAGCTAGATCTACTGTCTCTATTATAATATGACAGACCAGCTAGATCTACTGTCTCTATTATATTATGACAGAGCATCTAGATCTACTGTCTCTATAGTATCATGACAGACCAGCTAGATCTACTGTCTCTATTGTATTATGACAGACCAGCTAGATCTAATGTGTCTATTATATTATGACAGACCAGCTAGATCTACTGTCTCTATTATAATATGACAGACCAGCTAGATCTACTGTCTCTATTATGTTAGGACAGACCAGCTAGATCTACTGTCTCTATTATGTTAGGACAGACCAGCTAGATCTACTGTCTCCATTATAATATGACAGACCAGTTAGATCTACTGTCTCTATTATATTATGACAGACCAGCTAGATCTACTGTCTCTATAGTATTATGACAGACCAGCTAGATCAACTGTCTCTATAGTATTATGACAGACCAGCTAGATCTACTGTCTCTATAGTATCATGACAAACCAGCTAGATCTACTCTCTCTATTGTATCATGACAGACCAGCCAGATCTGCTGTCTCTATTGTATTATGACGGACCAGCTTCATCTACTGTCTCTGTGTCTCTATTGTATTATGACGGACCAGCTTCATCTACTTTCTCTATTGTATTACGACAGACCAGCTAGATCTACTGTCTCTATTATATCATGACAAACCAGCTAGATCTACTGTCTCTATTATGTTAGGACAGACCAGCTAGATCTACTGTCTCTATTATGTTAGGACAGACCAGCTAGATCTACTGTCTCCATTATAATATGACAGACCAGTTAGATCTACTGTCTCTGTTATATTATGACAGACCAGCTAGATCTACTGTCTCTATAGTATTATGACAGACCAGCTAGATCAACTGTCTCTATTGTATTATGACAGACCAGCTAGATCTACTGTCTCTATAGTATCATGACAAACCAGCTAGATCTACTCTCTCTATTGTGTCATGACAGACCAGCCAGATCTGCTGTCTCTATTGTATTATGACGGACCAGCTTCATCTACTGTCTCTGTGTCTCTATTGTATTATGACGGACCAGCTTCATCTACTTTCTCTATTGTATTACGACAGACCAGCTAGATCTACTGTCTCTATTATATCATGACAAACCAGCTAGATCTACTGTCTCTATTATATTATGACAAACCAGCTAGATCTACTGTCTCTATTATAATATGACAGACCAGTTAGATCTACTGTCTCTATAGTATTATGACAGACCAGCTAGATCTACTGTCTCTATTGTATTATGACAGACCAGCTAGATCTACTGTCTCTATTGTATTATGACAGACCAGCTAGATCTAATGTGTCTATTATATTATGACAGAGCAGCTAGATCTACTGTCTCTATTATAATATGACAGACCTGCTAGATATACTGTCTCTATTATAAGATGACAGACCAGCTAGATCTACTGTCTCTATAGTATTATGACAGACCAGCTAGATCTGCTGTCTCTATTACATTATGACAGACCTGCATGATCTGCTGTCTCTATTATATTATGACAGACCAGCTACATCTACTGTCTCTGTTATATTATGACAGACCAGCTACATCTCTTTCTCTACTATATTATGGCAGACCAGCTAGATCTACTGTCTCCATAATATTATGACTGACCAGCTAGATCTACTGTCTCTATTATATTATGACATAGCATCTAGATCTACTGTCTCTATTATATCATGACAAACCAGCTAGATCTACTGTCTCTATTGTATTATGACAGACCAGCTAGATCTACTGTCTCTATTTTATTATGATGGACCAGCTTCATCTACTGTCTCTGTGTCTCTATTATTTTATGAGAGACCAGCTAGATCTACTGTCTCTATTATATTATGACATACCAGCTAGATCTACTGTCTCTATTATAATATGACAGACCAGCTAGATCTACTGTCGCTATTATTAAATGACAGAGCATCTATATCTACTGTCTCTCTAGTATCATGACAGACCAGCTAGATCTACTGTCTCTATTGTATTATGACAGACCAGCTAGATCTAATGTGTATATTATATTATGACAGACCAGCTAGATCTACTGTCTCTATTATAATATGACAGACCAGCTAGATCTACTGTCTCTATTATGTTAGGACAGACCAGCTAGATCTACTGTCTCCATCATAATATGACATACCAGTTAGATCTACTGTCTATTATATTATGACAGACCAGCTAGATCTACTGTCTCTATAGGATTATGACAGACCAGCTAGATCAACTGTCTCTATTGTATTATGACAGACCAGCTAGATCTAATGTGTCTATTATATTATGACAGACCAGCTAGATCTGCTGTCTCTATAGTATTATGACAGACCAGCTAGATCAACTGTCTCTATTGTATTATGACAGACCAGCTAGATCTAATGTGTCTATTATATATGACAGACCAGCTAGATCTGCTGTCTCTATTATATTATGACAGAGCAGCTAGATCTACTGTCTCTATTATAATATGACAGACCAGCTAGATCTACTGTCTCTATTATAATATGACAGACCAGTTAGATCTACTGTCTCTATTATATTATGACAGACCAGCTAGATCTACTGTCTCTATAGTATTATGACAGACCAGCTAGATCTACTGTCTCTATTGTATTATGACAGACCAGGTAGATCTAATGTGTCTATTATATTATGACAGACCAGCTAGATCTACTGTCTCTATTATAATATGACAGACCAGCTAGATCTACTGTCTCTATTATGTTATGACAGACCAGTTAGATCTACTGTCTCTATTATATTATGACAGACCAGCTAGATCTACTGTCTCTATTGTATTATGACAGACCAGCTAGATCTAATGTGTCTATTATATTATGACAGACCAGCTAGATCTACTGTCTCTATTATATTATGACAGAGCAGCTAGATCTACTGTCTCTATTATAATATGACAGACCAGCTAGATATACTGTCTTTATTATAATATGACAGACCAGCTAGATCTGTTGTCTCTATTATATTATGACATAGCATCTAGATCTACTGTCACTATTGTATTATGACACACCAGCTAGATATACTGTCTCTATTATATTATGACACACCAGCTAGATCTGCTGTCTCTATTGTATTATGACAGACCAGCTAGATCTAATGTGTCTATTATATTACGACAGACCAGCTAGATCTACTGTCTCTATTATAATATGACAGACCAGCTAGATCTACTGTCTCTATTATATTATGACAGACCAGCTAGATCTACTGTCTCTATTATATTATGACAGACCAGCTAGATCTACTGTCTCTATTATATTATGACAGACCAGCTAGATCTACTGTCTCTATAGTATCATGACAAACCAGCTAGATCTACTCTCTCTATTGTATCATGACAGACCAGCCAGATCTGCTGTCTCTATTGTATTATGATGGACCAGCTTCATCTACTGTCTCGGTGTCTCTATTGTATTATGACGGACCAGCTTCATCTACTTTCTCTATTGTATTACAACAGACCAGCTAGATCTACTGTCTCTATTATATCATGACAAACCAGCTAGATCTACTGTCTCTATTATATTATGACAAACCAGCTAGATCTACTGTCTCTATTATATTATGACAGACCAGCTAGATCTACTGTCTCTATTGTATTATGACAGACCAGCTAGATCTACTGTCTCTATTATATTATGACAGACCAGCTAGATCTACTGTCTCTATTGTATTATGACAGACCAGCTAGATCTAATGTGTCTATTATATTATGACAGACCAGCTAGATCTACTGTCTCTATTATATTATGACAGACCAGCTAGATCTACTGTCTCTATAGTATCATGACAAACCAGCTAGATCTACTCTCTCTATTGTATCATGACAGACCAGCCAGATCTGCTGTCTCTATTGTATTATGATGGACCAGCTTCATCTACTGTCTCTGTGTCTCTATTGTATTATGACGGACCAGCTTCATCTACTTTCTCTATTGTATTACAACAGACCAGCTAGATCTACTGTCTCTATTATATCATGACAAACCAGCTAGATCTACTGTCTCTATTATATTATGACAAACCAGCTAGATCTACTGTCTCTATTATATTATGACAGACCAGCTAGATCTACTGTCTCTATTGTATTATGACAGACCAGCTAGATCTAATGTGTCTATTATATTATGACAGACCAGCTAGATCTACTGTCTCTATTATAATATGACAGACCAGTTAGATCTACTGTCTCTATTATATTATGACAGACCAGCTAGATCTACTGTCTCTATAGTATTATGACAGACCAGCTAGATCAACTGTCTCTATTGTATTATGACAGACCAGCTAGATCGACTGTCTCTATAGTATCATGACAAACCAGCTAGATCTACTCTCTCTATTGTATCATGACAGACCAGCCAGATCTGCTGTCTCTATTGTATTATGACGGACCAGCTTCATCTACTGTCTCTGTGTCTCTATTGTATTGTGACGGACCAGCTTCATCTACTTTCTCTATTGTATTACGACAGACCAGCTAGATCTACTGTCTCTATTATATCATGACAAACCAGCTAGATCTACTGTCTCTATTATATTATGACAAACCAGCTAGATCTACTGTCTCTATTATATTATGACAAACCAGCTAGATCTACTGTCTCTATTATATTATGACAGACCAGCTAGATCTACTGTCTCTATTGTATTATGACAGACCAGCTAGATCTAATGTGTCTATTATATTATGACAGACCAGCTAGATCTACTGTCTCTATTATATTATGACAGACCAGCTAGATCTACTGTCTCTATAGTATCATGACAAACCAGCTAGATCTACTCTCTCTATTGTATCATGACAGACCAGCCAGATCTGCTGTCTCTATTGTATTATGATGGACCAGCTTCATCTACTGTCTCTGTGTCTCTATTGTATTATGACGGACCAGCTTCATCTACTTTCTCTATTGTATTACAACAGACCAGCTAGATCTACTGTCTCTATTATATCATGACAAACCAGCTAGATCTACTGTCTCTATTATATTATGACAAACCAGCTAGATCTACTGTCTCTATTATATTATGACAGACCAGCTAGATCTACTGTCTCTATAGTATTATGACAGACCAGCTAGATCTGCTGTCTCTATTACATTATGACAGACCTGCATGATCTGCTGTCTCTATTATATTATGACAGACCAGCTACATCTACTGTCTCTGTTATATTATGACAGACCAGCTACATCTCTTTCTCTACTATATTATGGCAGACCAGCTAGATCTACTGTCTCCATAATATTATGACTGACCAGCTAGATCTACTGTCTCTATTATATTATGACATAGCATCTAGATCTACTGTCTCTATTATATCATGACAAACCAGCTAGATCTACTGTCTCTATTGTATTATGACAGACCAGCTAGATCTACTGTCTCTATTTTATTATGATGGACCAGCTTCATCTACTGTCTCTGTGTCTCTATTATTTTATGAGAGACCAGCTAGATCTACTGTCTCTATTATATTATGACATACCAGCTAGATCTACTGTCTCTATTATAATATGACAGACCAGCTAGATCTACTGTCGCTATTATTAAATGACAGAGCATCTATATCTACTGTCTCTCTAGTATCATGACAGACCAGCTAGATCTACTGTCTCTATTGTATTATGACAGACCAGCTAGATCTAATGTGTATATTATATTATGACAGACCAGCTAGATCTACTGTCTCTATTATAATATGACAGACCAGCTAGATCTACTGTCTCTATTATGTTAGGACAGACCAGCTAGATCTACTATCTCCATCATAATATGACATACCAGTTAGATCTACTGTCTATTATATTATGACAGACCAGCTAGATCTACTGTCTCTATAGTAATATGACAGACCAGCTAGATCAACTGTCTCTATTGTATTATGACAGACCAGCTAGATCTACTGTCTCTATTATATTATGACAGACCAGCTAGATCTACTGTCTCTATTGTATTATGACAGACCAGCTAGATCTACTGTCTCTATTGTATTATGACAGACCAGCTAGATCTAATGTGTATATTATATTATGACAGACCAGCTAGATCTACTGTCTCTATTATAATATGACAGACCAGCTAGATCTACTGTCTCTATTATGTTAGGACAGACCAGCTAGATCTACTGTCTCCATCATAATATGACATACCAGTTAGATCTACTGTCTATTATATTATGACAGACCAGCTAGATCTACTGTCTCTATTATATCATGACAAACCAGCTAGATCTACTGTCTCTATTATATTATGACAAACCAGCTAGATCTACTGTCTCTATTATATTATGACAGACCAGCTAGATCTACTGTCTCTATTGTATTTTGACAGACCAGCTAGATCTACTGTCTCTATTATATTATGACAGACCAGCTAGATCTACTGTCTCTATTGTATTATGACAGACCAGCTAGATCTAATGTGTCTATTATATTATGACAGACCAGCTAGATCTACTGTCTCTATTATATTATGACAGACCAGCTAGATCTACTGTCTCTATAGTATCATGACAAACCAGCTAGATCTACTCTCTCTATTGTATCATGACAGACCAGCCAGATCTGCTGTCTCTATTGTATTATGATAGACCAGCTTCATCTACTGTCTCTGTGTCTCTATTGTATTATGACGGACCAGCTTCATCTACTTTCTCTATTGTATTACAACAGACCAGCTAGATCTACTGTCTCTATTATATCATGACAAACCAGCTAGATCTACTGTCTCTATTATATTATGACAAACCAGCTAGATCTACTGTCTCTATTATATTATGACAGACCAGCTAGATCTACTGTCTCTATTGTATTATGACAGACCAGCTAGATCTAATGTGTCTATTATATTATGACAGACCAGCTAGATCTACTGTCTCTATTATAATATGACAGACCAGTTAGATCTACTGTCTCTATTATATTATGACAGACCAGCTAGATCTACTGTCTCTATAGTATTATGACAGACCAGCTAGATCAACTGTCTCTATTGTATTATGACAGACCAGCTAGATCTACTGTCTCTATAGTATCATGACAAACCAGCTAGATCTACTCTCTCTATTGTATCATGACAGACCAGCCAGATCTGCTGTCTCTATTGTATTATGACGGACCAGCTTCATCTACTGTCTCTGTGTCTCTATTGTATTATGACGGACCAGCTTCATCTACTTTCTCTATTGTATTACGACAGACCAGCTAGATCTACTGTCTCTATTATATCATGACAAACCAGCTAGATCTACTGTCTCTATTATATTATGACAAACCAGCTAGATCTACTGTCTCTATTATAATATGACAGACCAGTTAGATCTACTGTCTCTATTATATTATGACAGACCAGCTAGATCTACTGTCTCTATAGTATTATGACAGACCAGCTAGATCTACTGTCTCTATTGTATTATGACAGACCAGCTAGATCTACTGTCTCTATTGTATTATGACAGACCAGCTAGATCTAATGTGTCTATTATATTATGACAGACCAGATAGATCTACTGTCTCTATTATATTATGACAGACCAGCTAGATCTACTGTCTCTATAGTATCATGACAAACCAGCTAGATCTACTCTCTCTATTGTATCATGACAGACCAGCCAGATCTGCTGTCTCTATTGTATTATGATAGACCAGCTTCATCTACTGTCTCTGTGTCTCTATTGTATTATGACGGACCAGCTTCATCTACTTTCTCTATTGTATTACAACAGACCAGCTAGATCTACTGTCTCTATTATATCATGACAAACCAGCTAGATCTACTGTCTCTATTATATTATGACAAACCAGCTAGATCTACTGTCTCTATTATATTATGACAGACCAGCTAGATCTACTGTCTCTATTGTATTATGACAGACCAGCTAGATCTAATGTGTCTATTATATTATGACAGACCAGCTAGATCTACTGTCTCTATTATAATATGACAGACCAGTTAGATCTACTGTCTCTATTATATTATGACAGACCAGCTAGATCTACTGTCTCTATAGTATTATGACAGACCAGCTAGATCAACTGTCTCTATTGTATTATGACAGACCAGCTAGATCTACTGTCTCTATAGTATCATGACAAACCAGCTAGATCTACTCTCTCTATTGTATCATGACAGACCAGCCAGATCTGCTGTCTCTATTGTATTATGACGGACCAGCTTCATCTACTGTCTCTGTGTCTCTATTGTATTATGACGGACCAGCTTCATCTACTTTCTCTATTGTATTACGACAGACCAGCTAGATCTACTGTCTCTATTATATCATGACAAACCAGCTAGATCTACTGTCTCTATTATATTATGACAAACCAGCTAGATCTACTGTCTCTATTATAATATGACAGACCAGTTAGATCTACTGTCTCTATTATATTATGACAGACCAGCTAGATCTACTGTCTCTATAGTATTATGACAGACCAGCTAGATCTACTGTCTCTATTGTATTATGACAGACCAGCTATATCTACTGTCTCTATTGTATTATGACAGACCAGCTAGATCTAATGTGTCTATTATATTATGACAGAGCAGCTAGATCTACTGTCTCTATTATAATATGACAGACCAGCTAGATATACTGTCTCTATTATAATATGACAGACCAGCTAGATCTACTGTCTCTATTATATTATGACAGACCAGCTAGATCTACTGTCTCTATTATATTATGACAGACCAGCTAGATCTACTGTCTCTATTATATTATGACAGACCAGCTAGATCTACTGTCTCTATAGTATCATGACAAACCAGCTAGATCTACTCTCTCTATTGTATCATGACAGACCAGCCAGATCTGCTGTCTCTATTGTATTATGATGGACCAGCTTCATCTACTGTCTCTGTGTCTCTATTGTATTATGACGGACCAGCTTCATCTACTTTCTCTATTGTATTACAACAGACCAGCTAGATCTACTGTCTCTATTATATCATGACAAACCAGCTAGATCTACTGTCTCTATTATATTATGACAAACCAGCTAGATCTACTGTCTCTATTATATTATGACAGACCAGCTAGATCTACTGTCTCTATTATATTATGACAAACCAGCTAGATCTACGGTCTCTATTATATTATGACAGACCAGCTAGATCTACTGTCTCTATTGTATTATGACAGACCAGCTAGATCTAATGTGTCTATTATATTATGACAGACCAGCTAGATCTACTGTCTCTATTATATTATGACAGACCAGCTAGATCTACTGTCTCTATAGTATCATGACAAACCAGCTAGATCTACTCTCTCTATTGTATCATGACAGACCAGCCAGATCTGCTGTCTCTATTGTATTATGATGGACCAGCTTCATCTACTGTCTCTGTGTCTCTATTGTATTATGACGGACCATCTTCATCTACTTTCTCTATTGTATTACAACAGACCAGCTAGATCTACTGTCTCTATTATATCATGACAAACCAGCTAGATCTACTGTCTCTATTATATTATGACAAACCAGCTAGATCTACTGTCTCTATTATATTATGACAGACCAGCTAGATCTACTGTCTCTATAGTATTATGACATACCAGCTAGATCTGCTGTCTCTATTACATTATGACAGACCTGCATGATCTGCTGTCTCTATTATATTATGACAGACCAGCTACATCTACTGTCTCTGTTATATTATGACAGACCAGCTACATCTCTTTCTCTACTATATTATGGCAGACCAGCTAGATCTACTGTCTCCATAATATTATGACTGACCAGCTAGATCTACTGTCTCTATTATATTATGACATAGCATCTAGATCTACTGTCTCTATTATATCATGACAAACCAGCTAGATCTACTGTCTCTATTGTATTATGACAGACCAGCTAGATCTACTGTCTCTATTTTATTATGATGGACCAGCTTCATCTACTGTCTCTGTGTCTCTATTATTTTATGAGAGACCAGCTAGATCTACTGTCTCTATTATATTATGACATACCAGCTAGATCTACTGTCTCTATTATAATATGACAGACCAGCTAGATCTACTGTCGCTATTATTAAATGACAGAGCATCTATATCTACTGTCTCTATAGTATTATGACAGACCAGCTAGATCAACTGTCTCTATTGTATTATGACAGACCAGCTAGATCTACTGTCTCTATAGTATCATGACAAACCAGCTAGATCTACTCTCTCTATTGTATCATGACAGACCAGCCAGATCTGCTGTCTCTATTGTATTATGACGGACCAGCTTCATCTACTGTCTCTGTGTCTCTATTGTATTATGACGGACCAGCTTCATCTACTTTCTCTATTGTATTACGACAGACCAGCTAGATCTACTGTCTCTATTATATTATGACATACCAGCTAGATCTACTGTCTCTATTATAATATGACAGACCAGCTAGATCTACTGTCGCTATTATTAAATGACAGAGCAACTATATCTACTGTCTCTATAGTATTATGACAGACCAGCTAGATCAACTGTCTCTATTGTATTATGACAGACCAGCTAGATCTACTGTCTCTATAGTATCATGACAAACCAGCTAGATCTACTCTCTCTATTGTATCATGACAGACCAGCCAGATCTGCTGTCTCTATTGTATTATGACGGACCAGCTTCATCTACTGTCTCTGTGTCTCTATTGTATTATGACGGACCAGCTTCATCTACTTTCTCTATTGTATTACGACAGACCAGCTAGATCTACTGTCTCTATTATATCATGACAAACCAGCTAGATCTACTGTCTCTATTATATTATGACAAACCAGCTAGATCTACTGTCTCTATTATAATATGACAGACCAGTTAGATCTACTGTCTCTATTATATTATGACAGACCAGCTAGATCTACTGTCTCTATAGTATTATGACAGACCAGCTAGATCTACTGTCTCTATTGTATTATGACAGACCAGCTATATCTACTGTCTCTATTGTATTATGACAGACCAGCTAGATCTAATGTGTCTATTATATTATGACAGAGCAGCTAGATCTACTGTCTCTATTATAATATGACAGACCAGCTAGATATACTGTCTCTATTATAATATGACAGACCAGCTAGATCTACTGTCTCTATTATATTATGACAGACCAGCTAGATCTACTGTCTCTATTATATTATGACAGACCAGCTAGATCTACTGTCTCTATTATATTATGACAGACCAGCTAGATCTACTGTCTCTATAGTATCATGACAAACCAGCTAGATCTACTCTCTCTATTGTATCATGACAGACCAGCCAGATCTGCTGTCTCTATTGTATTATGATGGACCAGCTTCATCTACTGTCTCTGTGTCTCTATTGTATTATGACGGACCAGCTTCATCTACTTTCTCTATTGTATTACAACAGACCAGCTAGATCTACTGTCTCTATTATATCATGACAAACCAGCTAGATCTACTGTCTCTATTATATTATGACAAACCAGCTAGATCTACTGTCTCTATTATATTATGACAGACCAGCTAGATCTACTGTCTCTATTATATTATGACAAACCAGCTAGATCTACGGTCTCTATTATATTATGACAGACCAGCTAGATCTACTGTCTCTATTGTATTATGACAGACCAGCTAGATCTAATGTGTCTATTATATTATGACAGACCAGCTAGATCTACTGTCTCTATTATATTATGACAGACCAGCTAGATCTACTGTCTCTATAGTATCATGACAAACCAGCTAGATCTACTCTCTCTATTGTATCATGACAGACCAGCCAGATCTGCTGTCTCTATTGTATTATGATGGACCAGCTTCATCTACTGTCTCTGTGTCTCTATTGTATTATGACGGACCATCTTCATCTACTTTCTCTATTGTATTACAACAGACCAGCTAGATCTACTGTCTCTATTATATCATGACAAACCAGCTAGATCTACTGTCTCTATTATATTATGACAAACCAGCTAGATCTACTGTCTCTATTATATTATGACAGACCAGCTAGATCTACTGTCTCTATAGTATTATGACATACCAGCTAGATCTGCTGTCTCTATTACATTATGACAGACCTGCATGATCTGCTGTCTCTATTATATTATGACAGACCAGCTACATCTACTGTCTCTGTTATATTATGACAGACCAGCTACATCTCTTTCTCTACTATATTATGGCAGACCAGCTAGATCTACTGTCTCCATAATATTATGACTGACCAGCTAGATCTACTGTCTCTATTATATTATGACATAGCATCTAGATCTACTGTCTCTATTATATCATGACAAACCAGCTAGATCTACTGTCTCTATTGTATTATGACAGACCAGCTAGATCTACTGTCTCTATTTTATTATGATGGACCAGCTTCATCTACTGTCTCTGTGTCTCTATTATTTTATGAGAGACCAGCTAGATCTACTGTCTCTATTATATTATGACATACCAGCTAGATCTACTGTCTCTATTATAATATGACAGACCAGCTAGATCTACTGTCGCTATTATTAAATGACAGAGCATCTATATCTACTGTCTCTCTAGTATCATGACAGACCAGCTAGATCTACTGTCTCTATTGTATTATGACAGACCAGCTAGATCTAATGTGTATATTATATTATGACAGACCAGCTAGATCTACTGTCTCTATTATAATATGACAGACCAGCTAGATCTACTGTCTCTATTATGTTAGGACAGACCAGCTAGATCTACTGTCTCCATCATAATATGACATACCAGTTAGATCTACTGTCTATTATATTATGACAGACCAGCTAGATCTACTGTCTCTATAGTATTATGACAGACCAGCTAGATCAACTGTCTCTATTGTATTATGACAGACCAGCTAGATCTAATGTGTCTATTATATTATGACAGACCAGCTAGATCTGCTGTCTCTATAGTATTATGACAGACCAGCTAGATCAACTGTCTCTATTGTATTATGACAGACCAGCTAGATCTAATGTGTCTATTATATATGACAGACCAGCTAGATCTGCTGTCTCTATTATATTATGACAGAGCAGCTAGATCTACTGTCTCTATTATAATATGACAGACCAGCTAGATCTACTGTCTCTATTATAATATGACAGACCAGTTAGATCTACTGTCTCTATTATATTATGACAGACCAGCTAGATCTACTGTCTCTATAGTATTATGACAGACCAGCTAGATCTACTGTCTCTATTGTATTATGACAGACCAGCTAGATCTAATGTGTCTATTATATTATGACAGACCAGCTAGATCTACTGTCTCTATTATATTATGACAGAGCAGCTAGATCTACTGTCTCTATTATAATATGACAGACCAGCTAGATATACTGTCTTTATTATAATATGACAGACCAGCTAGATCTGTTGTCTCTATTATATTATGACATAGCATCTAGATCTACTGTCACTATTGTATTATGACACACCAGCTAGATATACTGTCTCTATTATATTATGACAGACCAGCTAGATCTGCTGTCTCTATTGTATTATGACAGACCAGCTAGATCTAATGTGTCTATTATATTACGACAGACCAGCTAGATCTACTGTCTCTATTATAATATGACAGACCAGCTAGATCTACTGTCTCTATTATATTATGCCAGACCAGCTAGTTCTACTGTCTCTATTATATTATGACAGACCAGCTAGATCTACTGTCTCTATTATATTATGACAGACCAGCTAGATCTACTGTCTCTATAGTATCATGACAAACCAGCTAGATCTACTCTCTCTATTGTATCATGACAGACCAGCCAGATCTGCTGTCTCTATTGTATTATGATGGACCAGCTTCATCTACTGTCTCGGTGTCTCTATTGTATTATGACGGACCAGCTTCATCTACTTTCTCTATTGTATTACAACAGACCAGCTAGATCTACTGTCTCTATTATATCATGACAAACCAGCTAGATCTACTGTCTCTATTATATTATGACAGACCAGCTAGATCTAATGTCTCTATAGTATTAAGACAGACCAGCTAGATCTACTGTCTCTATTGTATTATGACAGACCAGCTAGATCTAATGTGTCTATTATAATATGACAGACCAGCTAGATATACTGTCTTTATTATAATATGACAGACCAGCTAGATCTGTTGTCTCTATTATATTATGACATAGCATCTAGATCTACTGTCACTATTGTATTATGACACACCAGCTAGATATACTGTCTCTATTATATTATGACAGACCAGCTAGATCTGCTGTCTCTATTGTATTATGACAGACCAGCTAGATCTAATGTGTCTATTATATTACGACAGACCAGCTAGATCTACTGTCTCTATTATAATATGACAGACCAGCTAGATCTACTGTCTCTATTATATTATGACAGACCAGCTAGATCTACTGTCTCTATTATATTATGACAGACCAGCTAGATCTACTGTCTCTATTATATTATGACAGACCAGCTAGATCTACTGTCTCTATAGTATCATGACAAACCAGCTAGATCTACTCTCTCTATTGTATCATGACAGACCAGCCAGATCTGCTGTCTCTATTGTATTATGATGGACCAGCTTCATCTACTGTCTCGGTGTCTCTATTGTATTATGACGGACCAGCTTCATCTACTTTCTCTATTGTATTACAACAGACCAGCTAGATCTACTGTCTCTATTATATCATGACAAACCAGCTAGATCTACTGTCTCTATTATATTATGACAAACCAGCTAGATCTACTGTCTCTATTATATTATGACAGACCAGCTAGATCTACTGTCTCTATTGTATTATGACAGACCAGCTAGATCTACTGTCTCTATTATATTATGACAGACCAGCTAGATCTACTGTCTCTATTGTATTATGACAGACCAGCTAGATCTACTGTCTCCATAATATTATGACTGACCAGCTAGATCTACTGTCTCTATTATATTATGACATAGCATCTAGATCTACTGTCTCTATTATATCATGACAGACCAGCTAGATCTACTGTCTCTATTTTATTATGATGGACCAGCTTCATCTACTGTCTCTGTGTCTCTATTATTTTATGAGAGACCAGCTAGATCTACTGTCTCTATTATATTATGACATACCAGCTAGATCTACTGTCTCTATTATAATATGATAGACCAGTTAGATCTACTGTCTCTATTATATTATGACAGACCAGCTAGATCTACTGTCTCTATAGTATTATGACAGACCAGCTAGATCTAATGTGTCTATTATATTATGACAGACCAGCTAGATCTGCTGTCTCTATAGTATTATGACAGACCAGCTAGATCAACTGTCTCTATTGTATTATGACAGACCAGCTAGATCTACTGTCTCTATTATAATATGAAAGACCAGCTAGATCTACTGTCTCTATAATAATATGACAGACCAGTTAGATCTACTGTCTCTATTATATTATGACAGACCAGCTAGATCTACTGTCTCTATAGTATTATGACAGACCAGCTAGATCTACTGTCTCTATTGTATTATGACAGACCAGCTAGATCTAATGTGTCTATTATATTATGACAGACCAGCTAGATCTACTGTCTCTATTATAATATGACAGACCAGCTAGATCTACTGTCTCTATTATGTTATGACAGACCAGTTAGATCTACTGTCTCTATTATATTATGACAGACCAGCTAGATCTACTGTCTCTATAGTATTATGACAGACCAGCTAGATCTACTGTCTCTATTATATTATGACAGAGCAGCTAGATCTACTGTCTCTATTATAATATGACAGACCAGCTAGATATACTGTCTCTATTATAATATGACAGACCAGCTAGAACTGTTGTCTCTATTATATTATGACATAGCATCTAGATCTACTGTCACTATTGTATTATGACACACCAGCTAGATCTACTGTCTCCATAATATTATTACTGACCAGCTAGATCTACTGTATCTATTATATTATGACATAGCATCTAGATCTACTGTCTCTATTATATACTGACAAACCAGCTAGATCTACTGTCTCTATTGTATTATGACAGACCAGCTAGATCTACTGTCTCCATTATATTATGACAGACCAGCTAGATATACTGTCTCTATTATATTATGACAGACCAGCTAGATCTGTTGTCTCTATTATATTATGACATAGCATCTAGATCTACTGTCACTATTGTATTATGACACACCAGCTAGATCTACTGTCTCCATTATATTATGACAGACCAGCTAGATATACTGTCTCTATTATATTATGACAGACCAGCTAGATCTGCTGTCTCTATTGTATTATGACAGACCAGCTAGATCTAATGTGTCTATTATATTACGACAGACCAGCTAGATCTACTGTCTCTATTATAATATGACAGACCAGCTAGATCTACTGTCTCTATTATATTATGACAGACCAGCTAGATCTACTGTCTCTATTATAATATGACAGACCAGCTAGATCTACTGTCTCTATTATATTATGACAGACCAGCTAGATCTACTGTTTCTATAGTATCATGACAAACCAGCTAGATCTACTCTCTCTATTGTATCATGACAGACCAGCCAGATCTGCTGTCTCTATTGTATTATGATGGACCAGCTTCATCTACTGTCTCTGTGTCTCTATTGTATTATGACGGACCAGCTTCATCTACTTTCTCTATTGTATTACAACAGACCAGCTAGATCTACTGTCTCTATTATATCATGACAAACCAGCTAGATCTACTGTCTCTATTATATTATGACAAACCAGCTAGATCTACTGTCTCTATTATATTATGACAGACCAGCTAGATCTACTGTCTCTATTGTATTATGACAGACCAGCTAGATCTAATGTGTCTATTATATTATGACAGACCAGCTAGATCTACTGTCTCTATTATAATATGACAGACCAGTTAGATCTACTGTCTCTATTATATTATGACAGACCAGCTAGATCTACTGTCTCTATAGTATTATGACAGACCAGCTAGATCAACTGTCTCTATTGTATTATGACAGACCAGCTAGATCTACTGTCTCTATAGTATCATGACAAACCAGCTAGATCTACTCTCTCTATTGTATCATGACAGACCAGCCAGATCTGCTGTCTCTATTGTATTATGATGGACCAGCTTCATCTACTGTCTCTGTGTCTCTATTGTATTATGACGGACCAGCTTCATCTACTTTCTCTATTGTATTACAACAGACCAGCTAGATCTACTGTCTCTATTATATCATGACAAACCAGCTAGATCTACTGTCTCTATTATATTATGACAAACCAGCTAGATCTACTGTCTCTATTATATTATGACAGACCAGCTAGATCTACTGTCTCTATTGTATTATGACAGACCAGCTAGATCTACTGTCTCTATTATAATATGAAAGACCAGCTAGATCTACTGTCTCTATAATAATATGACAGACCAGTTAGATCTACTGTCTCTATTATATTATGACAGACCAGCTAGATCTACTGTCTCTATAGTATTATGACAGACCAGCTAGATCTACTGTCTCTATTGTATTATGACAGACCAGCTAGATCTAATGTGTCTATTATATTATGACAGACCAGCTAGATCTACTGTCTCTATTATAATATGACAGACCAGCTAGATCTACTGTCTCTATTATGTTATGACAGACCAGTTAGATCTACTGTCTCTATTATATTATGACAGACCAGCTAGATCTACTGTCTCTATAGTATTATGACAGACCAGCTAGATCTACTGTCTCTATTATATTATGACAGAGCAGCTAGATCTACTGTCTCTATTATAATATGACAGACCAGCTAGATATACTGTCTCTATTATAATATGACAGACCAGCTAGAACTGTTGTCTCTATTATATTATGACATAGCATCTAGATCTACTGTCACTATTGTATTATGACACACCAGCTAGATCTACTGTCTCCATAATATTATGACTGACCAGCTAGATCTACTGTATCTATTATATTATGACATAGCATCTAGATCTACTGTCTCTATTATATACTGACAAACCAGCTAGATCTACTGTCTCTATTGTATTATGACAGACCAGCTAGATCTACTGTCTCCATTATATTATGACAGACCAGCTAGATATACTGTCTCTATTATATTATGACAGACCAGCTAGATCTGTTGTCTCTATTATATTATGACATAGCATCTAGATCTACTGTCACTATTGTATTATGACACACCAGCTAGATCTACTGTCTCCATTATATTATGACAGACCAGCTAGATATACTGTCTCTATTATATTATGACAGACCAGCTAGATCTGCTGTCTCTATTGTATTATGACAGACCAGCTAGATCTAATGTGTCTATTATATTACGACAGACCAGCTAGATCTACTGTCTCTATTATAATATGACAGACCAGCTAGATCTACTGTCTCTATTATATTATGACAGACCAGCTAGATCTACTGTCTCTATTATAATATGACAGACCAGCTAGATCTACTGTCTCTATTATATTATGACAGACCAGCTAGATCTACTGTTTCTATAGTATCATGACAAACCAGCTAGATCTACTCTCTCTATTGTATCATGACAGACCAGCCAGATCTGCTGTCTCTATTGTATTATGATGGACCAGCTTCATCTACTGTCTCTGTGTCTCTATTGTATTATGACGGACCAGCTTCATCTACTTTCTCTATTGTATTACAACAGACCAGCTAGATCTACTGTCTCTATTATATCATGACAAACCAGCTAGATCTACTGTCTCTATTATATTATGACAAACCAGCTAGATCTACTGTCTCTATTATATTATGACAGACCAGCTAGATCTACTGTCTCTATTGTATTATGACAGACCAGCTAGATCTAATGTGTCTATTATATTATGACAGACCAGCTAGATCTACTGTCTCTATTATAATATGACAGACCAGTTAGATCTACTGTCTCTATTATATTATGACAGACCAGCTAGATCTACTGTCTCTATAGTATTATGACAGACCAGCTAGATCAACTGTCTCTATTGTATTATGACAGACCAGCTAGATCTACTGTCTCTATAGTATCATGACAAACCAGCTAGATCTACTCTCTCTATTGTATCATGACAGACCAGCCAGATCTGCTGTCTCTATTGTATTATGACGGACCAGCTTCATCTACTGTCTCTGTGTCTCTATTGTATTATGACGGACCAGCTTCATCTACTTTCTCTATTGTATTACGACAGACCAGCTAGATCTACTGTCTCTATTATATCATGACAAACCAGCTAGATCTACTGTCTCTATTATATTATGACAAACCAGCTAGATCTACTGTCTCTATTATAATATGACAGACCAGTTAGATCTACTGTCTCTATTATATTATGACAGACCAGCTAGATCTACTGTCTCTATAGTATTATGACAGACCAGCTAGATCTACTGTCTCTATTGTATTATGACAGACCAGCTATATCTACTGTCTCTATTGTATTATGACAGACCAGCTCGATCTAATGTGTCTATTATATTATGACAGAGCAGCTAGATCTACTGTCTCTATTATAATATGACAGACCAGCTAGATATACTGTCTCTATTATAATATGACAGACCAGCTAGATCTACTGTCTCTATAGTATTATGACAGACCAGCTAGATCTGCTGTCTCTATTACATTATGACAGACCTGCATGATCTGCTGTCTCTATTATATTATGACAGACCAGCTACATCTACTGTCTCTGTTAAATTATGACAGACCAGCTACATCTCTTTCTCTACTATATTATGGCAGACCAGCTAGATCTACTGTCTCCATAATATTATGACTGACCAGCTAGATCTACTGTCTCTATTATATTATGACATAGCATCTAGATCTACTGTCTCTATTATATCATGACAGACCAGCTAGATCTACTGTCTCTATTTTATTATGATGGACCAGCTTCATCTACTGTCTCTGTGTCTCTATTATTTTATGAGAGACCAGCTAGATCTACTGTCTCTATTATATTATGACATACCAGCTAGATCTACTGTCTCTATTATAATATGATAGACCAGTTAGATCTACTGTCTCTATTATATTATGACAGACCAGCTAGATCTACTGTCTCTATAGTATTATGACAGACCAGCTAGATCTAATGTGTCTATTATATTATGACAGACCAGCTAGATCTGCTGTCTCTATAGTATTATGACAGACCAGCTAGATCAACTGTCTCTATTGTATTATGACAGACCAGCTAGATCTACTGTCTCTATTATAATATGACAGACCAGCTAGATCTACTGTCTCTATAATAATATGACAGACCAGTTAGATCTACTGTCTCTATTATATTATGACAGACCAGCTAGATCTACTGTCTCTATAGTATTATGACAGACCAGCTAGATCTACTGTCTCTATTGTATTATGACAGACCAGCTAGATCTAATGTGTCTATTATATTATGACAGACCAGCTAGATCTACTGTCTCTATTATAATATGACAGACCAGCTAGATCTACTGTCTCTATTATGTTATGACAGACCAGTTAGATCTACTGTCTCTATTATATTATGACAGACCAGCTAGATCTACTGTCTCTATAGTATTATGACAGACCAGCTAGATCTACTGTCTCTATTATATTATGACAGAGCAGCTAGATCTACTGTCTCTATTATAATATGACAGACCAGCTAGATATATTGTCTCTATTATAATATGACAGACCAGCTAGAACTGTTGTCTCTATTATATTATGACATAGCATCTAGATCTACTGTCACTATTGTATTATGACACACCAGCTAGATCTACTGTCTCCATAATATTATGACTGACCAGCTAGATCTACTGTATCTATTATATTATGACATAGCATCTAGATCTACTGTCTCTATTATATACTGACAAACCAGCTAGATCTACTGTCTCTATTGTATTATGACAGACCAGCTAGATCTACTGTCTCCATTATATTATGACAGACCAGCTAGATATACTGTCTCTATTATATTATGACAGACCAGCTAGATCTGTTGTCTCTATTATATTATGACATAGCATCTAGATCTACTGTCACTATTGTATTATGACACACCAGCTAGATCTACTGTCTCCATTATATTATGACAGACCAGCTAGATATACTGTCTCTATTATATTATGACAGACAAGCTAGATCTGCTGTCTCTATTGTATTATGACAGACCAGCTAGATCTAATGTGTCTATTATATTACGACAGACCAGCTAGATCTACTGTCTCTATTATAATATGACAGACCAGCTAGATCTACTGTCTCTATTATATTATGACAGACCAGCTAGATCTACTGTCTCTATTATAATATGACAGACCAGCTAGATCTACTGTCTCTATTATATTATGACAGACCAGCTAGATCTACTGTTTCTATAGTATCATGACAAACCAGCTAGATCTACTCTCTCTATTGTATCATGACAGACCAGCCAGATCTGCTGTCTCTATTGTATTATGATGGACCAGCTTCATCTACTGTCTCTGTGTCTCTATTGTATTATGACGGACCAGCTTCATCTACTTTCTCTATTGTATTACAACAGACCAGCTAGATCTACTGTCTCTATTATATCATGACAAACCAGCTAGATCTAATGTCTCTATTATATTATGACAAACCAGCTAGATCTACTGTCTCTATTATATTATGACAGACCAGCTAGATCTACTGTCTCTATTGTATTATGACAGACCAGCTAGATCTAATGTGTCTATTATATTATGACAGACCAGCTAGATCTACTGTCTCTATTATAATATGACAGACCAGTTAGATCTACTGTCTCTATTATATTATGACAGACCAGCTAGATCTACTGTCTCTATAGTATTATGACAGACCAGCTAGATCTACTGTCTCTATTGTATTATGACAGACCAGCTATATCTACTGTCTCTATTGTATTATGACAGACCAGCTCGATCTAATGTGTCTATTATATTATGACAGAGCAGCTAGATCTACTGTCTCTATTATAATATGACAGACCAGCTAGATATACTGTCTCTATTATAATATGACAGACCAGCTAGATCTACTGTCTCTATAGTATTATGACAGACCAGCTAGATCTGCTGTCTCTATTACATTATGACAGACCTGCATGATCTGCTGTCTCTATTATATTATGACAGACCAGCTACATCTACTGTCTCTGTTAAATTATGACAGACCAGCTACATCTCTTTCTCTACTATATTATGGCAGACCAGCTAGATCTACTGTCTCCATAATATTATGACTGACCAGCTAGATCTACTGTCTCTATTATATTATGACATAGCATCTAGATCTACTGTCTCTATTATATCATGACAGACCAGCTAGATCTACTGTCTCTATTTTATTATGATGGACCAGCTTCATCTACTGTCTCTGTGTCTCTATTATTTTATGAGAGACCAGCTAGATCTACTGTCTCTATTATATTATGACATACCAGCTAGATCTACTGTCTCTATTATAATATGATAGACCAGTTAGATCTACTGTCTCTATTATATTATGACAGACCAGCTAGATCTACTGTCTCTATAGTATTATGACAGACCAGCTAGATCTAATGTGTCTATTATATTATGACAGACCAGCTAGATCTGCTGTCTCTATAGTATTATGACAGACCAGCTAGATCAACTGTCTCTATTGTATTATGACAGACCAGCTAGATCTACTGTCTCTATTATAATATGACAGACCAGCTAGATCTACTGTCTCTATAATAATATGACAGACCAGTTAGATCTACTGTCTCTATTATATTATGACAGACCAGCTAGATCTACTGTCTCTATAGTATTATGACAGACCAGCTAGATCTACTGTCTCTATTGTATTATGACAGACCAGCTAGATCTAATGTGTCTATTATATTATGACAGACCAGCTAGATCTACTGTCTCTATTATAATATGACAGACCAGCTAGATCTACTGTCTCTATTATGTTATGACAGACCAGTTAGATCTACTGTCTCTATTATATTATGACAGACCAGCTAGATCTACTGTCTCTATAGTATTATGACAGACCAGCTAGATCTACTGTCTCTATTATATTATGACAGAGCAGCTAGATCTACTGTCTCTATTATAATATGACAGACCAGCTAGATATATTGTCTCTATTATAATATGACAGACCAGCTAGAACTGTTGTCTCTATTATATTATGACATAGCATCTAGATCTACTGTCACTATTGTATTATGACACACCAGCTAGATCTACTGTCTCCATAATATTATGACTGACCAGCTAGATCTACTGTATCTATTATATTATGACATAGCATCTAGATCTACTGTCTCTATTATATACTGACAAACCAGCTAGATCTACTGTCTCTATTGTATTATGACAGACCAGCTAGATCTACTGTCTCCATTATATTATGACAGACCAGCTAGATATACTGTCTCTATTATATTATGACAGACCAGCTAGATCTGCTGTCTCTATTGTATTATGACAGACCAGCTAGATCTAATGTGTCTATTATATTACGACAGACCAGCTAGATCTACTGTCTCTATTATAATATGACAGACCAGCTAGATCTACTGTCTCTATTATATTATGACAGACCAGCTAGATCTACTGTCTCTATTATAATATGACAGACCAGCTAGATCTACTGTCTCTATTATATTATGACAGACCAGCTAGATCTACTGTTTCTATAGTATCATGACAAACCAGCTAGATCTACTCTCTCTATTGTATCATGACAGACCAGCCAGATCTGCTGTCTCTATTGTATTATGACGGACCAGCTTCATCTACTGTCTCTGTGTCTCTATTGTATTATGACGGACCAGCTTCATCTACTTTCTCTATTGTATTACGACAGACCAGCTAGATCTACTGTCTCTATTATATCATGACAAACCAGCTAGATCTACTGTCTCTATTATATTATGACAAACCAGCTAGATCTACTGTCTCTATTGTATTATGACAGACCAGCTAGATCTAATGTGTCTATTATATTATGACAGAGCAACTAAATCTACTGTCTCTATTATAATATGACAGACCAGCTAGATATACTGTCTCTATTATAATATGACAGACCAGCTAGATCTACTGTCTCTATAGTATTATGACAGACCAGCTAGATCTGCTGTCTCTATTACATTATGACAGACCTGCATGATCTGCTGTCTCTATTATATTATGACAGACCAGCTACATCTACTGTCTCTGTTATATTATGACAGACCAGCTAGATCTACTGTCTCCATAATATTATGACTGACCAGCTAGATCTACTGTCTCTATTATATTATGACATAGCATCTAGATCTACTGTCTCTATTATATCATGACAAACCAGCTAGATCTACTGTCTCTATTATGTTATGACAGGCCAGTTAGATCTACTGTCTCTATTATATTATGACAGACCAGCTAGATCTACTGTCTCTATAGTATTATGACAGACCAGCTAGATCTACTGTCTCTATTATATTTTGACAGAGCAGCTAGATCTACTGTCTCTATTATAATATGACAGACCAGCTAGATATACTGTCTCTATTATAATATGACAGACCAGCTAGAACTGTTGTCTCTATTATATTATGACATAGCATCTAGATCTACTGTCTCTATTATATCATGACAAACCAGCTAGATCTACTGTCTCTATTATATTATGACAAACCAGTTAGATCTACTGTCTCTATTATAATATGACAGACCAGTTAGATCTACTGTCTCTATTATATTATGACAGACCAGCTAGATCTACTGTCTCTATTATAATATGACAGACCAGTTAGATCTACTGTCTCTATTATATTATGACAGACCAGCTAGATCTAATGTGTCTATTATATTATGACAGACCAGCTAGATCTACTGTCTCTATAGTATCATGACAAACCAGCTAGATCTACTCTCTCTATTATATTATGACAAACCAGCTAGATCTACTGTCTCTATTATAATATGACAGACCAGTTAGATCTACTGTCTCTATTATATTATGACAGACCAGCTAGATCTACTGTCTCTATAGTATTATGACAGACCAGCTAGATCTAATGTGTCTATTATATTATGACAGACCAGCTAGATCTGCTGTCTCTATAGTATTATGACTGACCAGCTAGATCTACTGTCTCTATTATATTATGACATAGCATCTAGATCTACTGTCTCTATTATATCATGACAGACCAGCTAGATCTACTGTCTCTATTTTATTATGATGGACCAGCTTCATCTACTGTCTCTGTGTCTCTATTATTTTATGAGAGACCAGCTAGATCTACTGTCTCTATTATATTATGACATACCAGCTAGATCTACTGTCTCTATTATAATATGATAGACCAGTTAGATCTACTGTCTCTATTATATTATGACAGACCAGCTAGATCTACTGTCTCTATTATAATATGACAGACCAGTTAGATCTACTGTCTCTATTATATTATGACAGACCAGCTAGATCTAATGTGTCTATTATATTATGACAGACCAGCTAGATCTAATGTGTCTATTATATTATGACAGACCAGCTAGATCTGCTGTCTCTATAGTATTATGACAGACCAGCTAGATCAACTGTCTCTATTGTATTATGACAGACCAGCTAGATCTACTGTCTCTATTATAATATGACAGACCAGCTAGATCTACTGTCTCTATAATAATATGACAGACCAGTTAGATCTACTGTCTCTATTATATTATGACAGACCAGCTAGATCTACTGTCTCTATAGTATTATGACAGACCAGCTAGATCTACCTTCTCTATTGTATTATGACAGACCAGCTAGATCTAATGTGTCTATTATATTATGACAGACCAGCTAGATCTACTGTCTCTATTATAATATGACAGACCAGCTAGATCTACTGTCTCTATTATGTTATGACAGACCAGTTAGATCTACTGTCTCTATTATATTATGACAGACCAGCTAGATCTACTGTCTCTATAGTATTATGACAGACCAGCTAGATCTACTGTCTCTATTATATTATGACAGAGCAGCTAGATCTACTGTCTCTATTATAATATGACAGACCAGCTAGATATACTGTCTCTATTATAATATGACAGACCAGCTAGAACTGTTGTCTCTATTATATTATGACATAGCATCTAGATCTACTGTCACTATTGTATTATGACACACCAGCTAGATCTACTGTCTCCATTATATTATGACAGACCAGCTAGATATACTGTCTCTATTATATTATGACAGACCAGCTAGATCTGCTGTCTCTATTGTATTATGACAGACCAGCTAGATCTAATGTGTCTATTATATTACGGCAGACCAGCTAGATCTACTGTCTCTATTATAATATGACAGACCAGCTAGATCTACTGTCTCTATTATATTATGACAGACCAGCTAGATCTACTGTCTCTATTATAATATGACAGACCAGCTAGATCTACTGTCTCTATTATATTATGACAGACCAGCTAGATCTACTGTCTCTATAGTATCATGACAAACCAGCTAGATCTACTCTCACTATTGTATCATGACAGACCAGCCAGATCTGCTGTCTCTATTGTATTATGACGGACCAGCTTCATCTACTTTCTCTATTGTATTACGACAGACCAGCTAGATCTACTGTCTCTATTATATCATGACAAACCAGCTAGATCTACTGTCTCTATTATATTATGACAAACCAGCTAGATCCACTGTCTCTATTATATTATGACAGACCAGCTAGATCTACTGTCTCTATAGTATTTTGACAGACCAGCTAGATCTACTGTCTCTATTGTATTATGACAGACCAGCTAGATCTACTGTCTCTATTGTATTATGACAGATCAGCTAGATCTAATGTGTCTATTATATTATGACAGAGCAGCTAAATGTACTGTCTCTATTATAATATGACAGACCAGCTAGATATACTGTCTCTATTATAATATAACAGACCAGCTAGATCTACTGTCTCTATAGTATTATGACAGACCAGCTAGATCTGCTGTCTCTATTACATTATGACAGACCTGCATGATCTGCTGTCTCTATTATATTATGACAGACCAGCTACATCTACTGTCTCTGTTATATTATGACAGACCAGCTACATCTCTTTCTCTACTATATTATGGCAGACCAGCTAGTTCTACTGTCTCCATAATATTATGACTGACCAGCTAGATCTACTGTCTCTATTATATTATGACAAACCAGCTAGATCTACTGTCTCTATAGTATTATGACAGACCTGCATGATCTGCTGTCTATATTATATTATGACAGACCAGCTAGATCTACTGTCTCTGTTATATTATGACAGACCAGCTAGATCTACTGTCTCTATTTTATTATGATGGACCAGCTTCATCTACTGTCTCTGTGTCTCTATTATTTTATGAGAGACCAGCTAGATCTACTGTCTCTATTATAATATGACAGACCAGCTAGATCTACTGTCTCTATTATATGACAGAGCATCTAGATCTACTGTCTCTATAGTATCATGACAGACCAGCTAGATCTACTGTCTCTATTGTATTATGACTGACCAGCTAGATCTACTGTCTCTATAGTATCATAACAAACCAGCTAGATCTACTCTCTCTATTGTATCATGACAGACCAGCCAGATCTGCTGTCTCTATTGTATTATGACGGACCAGCTTCATCTACTGTCTCTGTGTCTCTATTGTATTATGTCGGACCAGCTTCATCTACTTTCTCTATTGTATTACGACAGACCAGCTAGATCTACTGTCTCTATTATATCATGACAAACCAGCTAGATCTACTGTCTCTATTATATTATGACAAACCAGCTAGATCTACTGTCTCTATTATAATATGACAGACCAGTTAGATCTACTGTCTCTATTATATTATGACAGACCAGCTAGATCTACTGTCTCTATAGTATTATGACAGACCAGCTAGATCTACTGTCTCTATTGTATTATGACAGACCAGCTATATATACTGTCTCTATTGTATTATGACAGACCAGCTAGATCTAATGTGTCTATTATATTATGACAGAGCAGCTAGATCTACTGTCTCTATTATAATATGACAGACCAGCTAGATATACTGTCTCTATTATAATATGACAGACCAGCTAGATCTACTGTCTCTATAGTATTATGACAGACCAGCTAGATCTGCTGTCTCTATTACATTATGACAGACCTGCATGATCTGCTGTCTCTATTATATTATGACAGACCAGCTACATCTACTGTCTCTGTTATATTATGACAGACCAGCTACATCTCTTTCTCTACTATATTATGGCAGACCAGCTAGATCTACTGTCTCCATAATATTATGACTGACCAGCTAGATCTACTGTCTCTATTGTATTATGACAGACCAGCTAGATCTAATGTGTCTATTATATTATGACAGACCAGCTAGATCTACTGTCTCTATTATAATATGACAGACCAGCTAGATCTACTGTCTCTATTATATTATGACAGACCAGCTAGATCTACTGTCTCTATTATAATATGACAGACCAGCTAGATCTACTGTCTCTATTATATTATGACAGACCAGCTAGATCTACTGTCTCTATAGTATCATGACAATCCAGCTAGATCTACTCTCTCTATTGTATCATGACAGACCAGCCAGATCTGCTGTCTCTATTGTATTATGACGGACCAGCTTCATCTACTTTCTCTATTGTATTACGACAGACCAGCTAGATCTACTGTCTCTATTTTATCATGACAAACCAGCTAGATCTACTGTCTCTATTATATTATGACAAACCAGCTAGATCTACTGTCTCTATTATATTATGACAGACCAGCTAGATCTACTGTCTCTATAGTATTATGACAGACCAGCTAGATCTACTGTCTCTATTGTATTATGACAGACCAGCTAGATCTACTGTCTCTATTGTATTATGACAGACCAGCTAGATCTAATGTGTCTATTATATTATGACAGAGCAGCTAAATCTACTGTCTCTATTATAATATGACAGACCAGCTAGATATACTGTCTCTATTATAATATGACAGACCAGCTAGATCTACTGTCTCTATAGTATTATGACAGACCAGCTAGATCTGCTGTCTCTATTACATTATGACAGACCTGCATGATCTGCTGTCTCTATTATATTATGACAGACCAGCTACATCTACTGTCTCTGTTATATTATGACAGACCAGCTACATCTCTTTCTCTACTATATTATGGCAGACCAGCTAGATCTACTGTCTCCATAGTATTATGACAGACCAGCTAGATCTACTGTCTCTATTGTATTATGACAGACCAGCTAGATCTACTGTCTCCATAATATTATGACTGACCAGCTAGATCTACTGTCTCTATTATATTATGACATAGCATCTAGATCTACTGTCTCTATTATATCATGACAAACCAGCTAGATCTACTGTCTCTATTGTATTGTGACAGACCAGCTAGATCTACTGTCTCTATTTTATTATGATAGACCAGCTTCATCTACTGTCTCTGTGTCTCTATTATTTTATGAGAGACCAGCTAGATCTACTGTCTCTATTATATTATGACATACCAGCTAGATCTACTGTCTCTATTATAATATGACAGACCAGCTAGATCTACTGTCTCTATTATATTATGACAGAGCATCTAGATCTACTGTCTCTATAGTATCATGACAGACCAGCTAGATCTACTGTCTCTATTGTATTATGACTGACCAGCTAGATCTAATGTGTCTATTATATTATGACAGACCAGCTAGATCTACTGTCTCTATTATAATATGACAGACCAGCTAGATCTACTGTCTCTATTATGTTAGGACAGACCAGCTAGATCTACTGTCTCCATTATAATATGACAGACCAGTTAGATCTACTGTCTCTATTATATTATGACAGACCAGCTAGATCTACTGTCTCTATAGTATTATGACAGACCAGCTAGATCAACTGTCTCTATTGTATTATGACAGACCAGCTAGATCTACTGTCTCTATAGTATCATGACAAACAAGCTAGATCTACTCTCTCTATTTTATCATGACAGACCAGCCAGATCTGCTGTCTCTATTGTATTATGACGGACCAGCTTCATCTACTGTCTCTGTGTCTCTATTGTATTATGACGGACCAGCTTCATCTACTTTCTCTATTGTATTACGACAGACCAGCTAGATCTACTGTCTCTATTATATCATGACAAACCAGCTAGATCTACTGTCTCTATTATATTATGACAAACCAGCTAGATCTACTGTCTCTATTATATTATGACAGACCAGCTAGATCTACTGTCTCTATAGTATTATGACAGACCAGCTAGATCTATTGTCTCTATAGTATCATGACAGACCAGCTAGATCTACTGTCTCTATTGTATTATGACAGACCAGCTAGATCTAATGTGTCTATTATATTATGACAGACCAGCTAGATATACTGTCTCTATTATAATATGACAGACCAGCTAGATCTACTGTCTCTATAGTATTATGACAGACCAGCTAGATCTGCTGTCTCTATTACATTATGACAGACCTGCATGATCTGCTGTCTCTATTATATTATGACAGACCAGCTACATCTACTGTCTCTGTTATATTATGACAGACCAGCTACATCTCTTTCTCTACTATATCATGGCAGACCAGCTAGATCTACTGTCTCCATAGTATTATGACAGACCAGCTAGATCTACTGTCTCTATTGTATTATGACAGACCAGCTAGATCTACTGTCTCCATAATATTATGACTGACCAGCTAGATCTACTGTCTCTATTATATTATGACATGGCATCTAGATCTACTGTCTCTATTATATCATGACAAACCAGCTAGATCTACTGTCTCTATTATATTATGACATACCAGCTAGATCTACTGTCTCTATTATAATATGACAGACCAGCTAGATCTACTGTCTCTATTATATTATGACAGAGCATCTAGATCTACTGTCTCTATAGTATCATGACAGACCAGCTAGATCTACTGTCTCTATTGTATTATGACTGACCAGCTAGATCTAATGTGTCTATTATATTATGACAGACCAGCTAGATCTACTGTCTCTATTATAATATGACAGACCAGCTAGATCTACTGTCTCTATTATGTTAGGACAGACCAGCTAGATCTACTGTCTCCATTATAATATGACAGACCAGTTAGATCTACTGTCTCTATTATATTATGACAGACCAGCTAGATCTACTGTCTCTATAGTATTATGACAGACCAGCTAGATCAACTGTCTCTATTGTATTATGACAGACCAGCTAGATCTACTGTCTCTATAGTATCATGACAAACAAGCTAGATCTACTCTCTCTATTTTATCATGACAGACCAGCCAGATCTGCTGTCTCTATTGTATTATGACGGACCAGCTTCATCTACTGTCTCTGTGTCTCTATTGTATTATGACGGACCAGCTTCATCTACTTTCTCTATTGTATTACGACAGACCAGCTAGATCTACTGTCTCTATTATATCATGACAAACCAGCTAGATCCACTGTCTCTATTATATTATGACAAACCAGCTAGATCTACTGTCTCTATTATATTATGACAGACCAGCTAGATCTACTGTCTCTATAGTATTATGACAGACCAGCTAGATCTACTGTCTCTATAGTATCATGACAGACCAGCTAGATCTACTGTCTCTATTGTATTATGACAGACCAGCTAGATCTAATGTGTCTATTATATTATGACAGACCAGCTAGATCTACTGTCTCTATTATAATATGACAGACCAGCTAGATCTACTGTCTCTATTATGTTAGGACAGACCAGCTAGATCTACTGTCTCTATTATATTATGACAGACCAGCTAGATCTACTGTCTCTATAGTATTATGACAGACCAGCTAGATCAACTGTCTCTATTGTATTATGACAGACCAGCTAGATCTAATGTCTATTATATTATGACAGACCAGCTAGATCTGCTGTCTCTATAGTATTATGACAGACCAGCTAGATCAACTGTCTCTATTGTATTATGACAGACAAGCTAGATCTAATGTGTCTATTATATTATGACAGACCAGCTAGATCTGCTGTCTCTATTAATATTATGACAGAGCAGCTAGATCTACTGTCTCTATTATGTTATGACAGACCAGTTAGATCAAATCAAATCAAATCAAATCAAATTTATTTTATATAGCCCTTCGTACATCAGCTGATATCTCAAAGTGCTGTACAGAAACCCAGCCTAAAACCCCAAACAGCAAGCAATGCAGGTGAAGAAGCACTACTACTGTCTCTATTGCTAGATCTGCTGTCTCTATTGTATTATGACAGACCAGCTAGATCTAATGTGTCTATTATATTATGACAGACCAGCTAGATCTACTGTCTCTATTGTATTATGACAGACAAGCTAGATCTAATGTGTCTATTATATTATGACAGACCAGCTAGATCTACTGTCTCTATTATATTATGACAGACCAGCTAGATCTACTGTCTCTATAGTATCATGACAAACAAGCTAGATCTACTCTCTCTATTGTATCATGACAGACCAGCTAGATCTGCTGTCTCTATTGTATTATGACGGACCAGCTTCATCTACTGTCTCTGTGTCTCTATTGTATTATGACGGACCAGCTTCATCTACTTTCTCTATTGTATTACGACAGACCAGCTAGATCTACTGTCTCTATTATAATATGACAGACCAGCTAGATCTACTGTCTCTATAGTATTATGACAGACCAGCTAGATCTACTGTCTCTATTATAATATGACAGACCAGCTAGATCTACTGTCTCTATTATATTATGACAGACCAGCTAGATCTACTGTCTCTATAGTATCATGACAAACCAGCTAGATCTACTCTCTCTATTGTATCATGACAGACCAGCTAGATCTACTGTCTCTATTATAATATGACAGACCAGCTAGATCTACTGTCTCTATTATGTTAGGACAGACCAGCTAGATATACTGTCTCCATTATAATATGACAGACCAGTTAGATCTACTGTCTCTATTATATTATGACAGACCAGCTAGATCTACTGTCTCTATAGTATTATGACAGACCAGCTAGATCAACTGTCTCTATTGTATTATGACAGACCAGCTAGATCTACTGTTTCTATAGTATCATGACAAACCAGCTAGATCTACTCTCTCTATTGTATCATGACAGACCAGCCAGATCTGCTGTCTCTATTGTATTATGACAGACCAGCTTCATCTACTGTCTCTGTGTCTCTATTGTATTATGACGGACCAGCTTCATCTACTTTCTCTATTGTATTACGACAGACCAGCTAGATCTACTGTCTCTTTATATCATGACAAACCAGCTAGATCTACTGTCTCTATTATATTATGACAAACCAGCTAGATCTACTGTCTCTATTATAATATGACAGACCAGTTAGATCTACTGTCTCTATTATATTATGACAAACCAGCTAGATCTACTGTCTCTATAGTATTATGACAGACCAGCTAGATCTGCTGTCTCTATTACATTATGACAGACCTGCATGATCTGCTGTCTCTATTATATTATGACAGACCAGCTACATCTACTGTCTCTGTTATATTATGACAGACCAGCTACATCTCTTTCTCTACTATATTATGGCAGACCAGCTAGATCTACTGTCTCCATAATATTATGACTGACCAGCTAGATCTACTGTCTCTATTATATTATGACATAGCATCTTGATCTACTGTCTCTATTATATCATGACAAACCAGCTAGATCTACTGTCTCTATTGTATTATGACAGACCAGCTAGATCTACTGTCTCTATTTTATTATGATGGACCAGCTTCATCTACTGTCTCTGTGTCTCTATTATTTTATGAGAGACCAGCTAGATCTACTGTCTCTATTATATTATGACATACCAGCTAGATCTACTGTCTCTATTATAATATGACAGACCAGCTAGATCTACTGTCGCTATTATATTATGACAGAGCATCTAGATCTACTGTCTCTATAGTATCATGACAGACCAGCTAGATCTACTGTCTCTATTGTATTATGATGGACCAGCTTCATCTACTGTCTCTGTGTCTCTATTATTTTATGAGAGACCAGCTAGATCTACTGTCTCTATTATAATATGACAGACCAGCTAGATCTACTGTCTCTATTATGTTAGGACAGACCAGCTAGATCTACTGTCTCCATTATAATATGACAGACCAGTTAGATCTACTGTCTCTATTATATTATGCCAGACCAGCTAGATCTACTGTCTCTATAGTATTATGACAGACCAGCTAGATCAACTGTCTCTATTGTATTATGACAGACCAGCTATATCAACTGTCTCTATTGTATTATGACAGACCAGCTAGATCTAATGTGTCTATTATATTATGACAGACCAGCTAGATCTGCTGTCTCTATTATATTATGACAGAGCAGCTAGATCTACTGTCTCTATTATAAAATGACAGACCAGCTAGATCTACTGTCTCTATTATAATATGACAGACCAGTTAGATCTACTGTCTCTATTATATTATGACAGACCAGCTAGATCTACTGTCTCTATAGTATTATGACAGACCAGCTAGATCTACTGTCTCTATTGTATTATGACAGACCAGCTAGATCTAATGTGTCTATTATATTATGACAGACCAGCTAGATCTACTGTCTCTATTATATTATGACAGAGCAGCTAGATCTACTGTCTCTATTATAATATGACAGACCAGCTAGATATACTGTCTCTATTATAATATCACAGACCAGCTATATCTACTGTCTCTATTGTATTATGACAGACCAGCTAGATCTAATGTGTCTATTATATTATGACAGAGCAGCTAGATCTACTGTCTCTATTATAATATGACAGACCAGCTAGATATACTGTCTCTATTATAATATGACAGACCAGCTAGATCTACTGTCTCTATAGTATTATGACAGACCAGCTAGATCTACTGTCTCTATCACATTATGACAGACCTGCATGATCTGCTGTCTCTATTATATTATGACAGACCAGCTAGATCTACTGTCTCTATAGTATTATGACAGACCAGCTAGATCAACTGTCTCTATTGTATTATGACAGACCAGCTAGATCTACTGTTTCTATAGTATCATGACAAACCAGCTAGATCTACTCTCTCTATTGTATCATGACAGACCAGCCAGATCTGCTGTCTCTATTGTATTATGACAGACCAGCTTCATCTACTGTCTCTGTGTCTCTATTGTATTATGACGGACCAGCTTCATCTACTTTCTCTATTGTATTACGACAGACCAGCTAGATCTACTGTCTCTTTATATCATGACAAACCAGCTAGATCTACTGTCTCTATTATATTATGACAAACCAGCTAGATCTACTGTCTCTATTATAATATGACAGACCAGTTAGATCTACTGTCTCTATTATATTATGACAAACCAGCTAGATCTACTGTCTCTATAGTATTATGACAGACCAGCTAGATCTGCTGTCTCTATTACATTATGACAGACCTGCATGATCTGCTGTCTCTATTATATTATGACAGACCAGCTACATCTACTGTCTCTGTTATATTATGACAGACCAGCTACATCTCTTTCTCTACTATATTATGGCAGACCAGCTAGATCTACTGTCTCCATAATATTATGACTGACCAGCTAGATCTACTGTCTCTATTATATTATGACATAGCATCTTGATCTACTGTCTCTATTATATCATGACAAACCAGCTAGATCTACTGTCTCTATTTTATTATGATGGACCAGCTTCATCTACTGTCTCTGTGTCTCTATTATTTTATGAGAGACCAGCTAGATCTACTGTCTCTATTATATTATGACATACCAGCTAGATCTACTGTCTCTATTATAATATGACAGACCAGCTAGATCTACTGTCGCTATTATATTATGACAGAGCATCTAGATCTACTGTCTCTATAGTATCATGACAGACCAGCTAGATCTACTGTCTCTATTGTATTATGATGGACCAGCTTCATCTACTGTCTCTGTGTCTCTATTATTTTATGAGAGACCAGCTAGATCTACTGTCTCTATTATAATATGACAGACCAGCTAGATCTACTGTCTCTATTATGTTAGGACAGACCAGCTAGATCTACTGTCTCCATTATAATATGACAGACCAGTTAGATCTACTGTCTCTATTATATTATGCCAGACCAGCTAGATCTACTGTCTCTATAGTATTATGACAGACCAGCTAGATCAACTGTCTCTATTGTATTATGACAGACCAGCTATATCAACTGTCTCTATTGTATTATGACAGACCAGCTAGATCTAATGTGTCTATTATATTATGACAGACCAGCTAGATCTGCTGTCTCTATTATATTATGACAGAGCAGCTAGATCTACTGTCTCTATTATAAAATGACAGACCAGCTAGATCTACTGTCTCTATTATAATATGACAGACCAGTTAGATCTACTGTCTCTATTATATTATGACAGACCAGCTAGATCTACTGTCTCTATAGTATTATGACAGACCAGCTAGATCTACTGTCTCTATTGTATTATGACAGACCAGCTAGATCTAATGTGTCTATTATATTATGACAGACCAGCTAGATCTACTGTCTCTATTATATTATGACAGAGCAGCTAGATCTACTGTCTCTATTATAATATGACAGACCAGCTAGATATACTGTCTCTATTATAATATCACAGACCAGCTATATCTACTGTCTCTATTGTATTATGACAGACCAGCTAGATCTAATGTGTCTATTATATTATGACAGAGCAGCTAGATCTACTGTCTCTATTATAATATGACAGACCAGCTAGATATACTGTCTCTATTATAATATGACAGACCAGCTAGATCTACTGTCTCTATAGTATTATGACAGACCAGCTAGATCTACTGTCTCTATCACATTATGACAGACCTGCATGATCTGCTGTCTCTATTATATTATGACAGACCAGCTAGATCTACTGTCTCTATAGTATTATGACAGACCAGCTAGATCAACTGTCTCTATTGTATTATGACAGACCAGCTAGATCTACTGTTTCTATAGTATCATGACAAACCAGCTAGATCTACTCTCTCTATTGTATCATGACAGACCAGCCAGATCTGCTGTCTCTATTGTATTATGACAGACCAGCTTCATCTACTGTCTCTGTGTCTCTATTGTATTATGACGGACCAGCTTCATCTACTTTCTCTATTGTATTACGACAGACCAGCTAGATCTACTGTCTCTTTATATCATGACAAACCAGCTAGATCTACTGTCTCTATTATATTATGACAAACCAGCTAGATCTACTGTCTCTATTATAATATGACAGACCAGTTAGATCTACTGTCTCTATTATATTATGACAAACCAGCTAGATCTACTGTCTCTATAGTATTATGACAGACCAGCTAGATCTGCTGTCTCTATTACATTATGACAGACCTGCATGATCTGCTGTCTCTATTATATTATGACAGACCAGCTACATCTACTGTCTCTGTTATATTATGACAGACCAGCTACATCTCTTTCTCTACTATATTATGGCAGACCAGCTAGATCTACTGTCTCCATAATATTATGACTGACCAGCTAGATCTACTGTCTCTATTATATTATGACATAGCATCTTGATCTACTGTCTCTATTATATCATGACAAACCAGCTAGATCTACTGTCTCTATTTTATTATGATGGACCAGCTTCATCTACTGTCTCTGTGTCTCTATTATTTTATGAGAGACCAGCTAGATCTACTGTCTCTATTATATTATGACATACCAGCTAGATCTACTGTCTCTATTATAATATGACAGACCAGCTAGATCTACTGTCGCTATTATATTATGACAGAGCATCTAGATCTACTGTCTCTATAGTATCATGACAGACCAGCTAGATCTACTGTCTCTATTGTATTATGATGGACCAGCTTCATCTACTGTCTCTGTGTCTCTATTATTTTATGAGAGACCAGCTAGATCTACTGTCTCTATTATAATATGACAGACCAGCTAGATCTACTGTCTCTATTATGTTAGGACAGACCAGCTAGATCTACTGTCTCCATTATAATATGACAGACCAGTTAGATCTACTGTCTCTATTATATTATGCCAGACCAGCTAGATCTACTGTCTCTATAGTATTATGACAGACCAGCTAGATCAACTGTCTCTATTGTATTATGACAGACCAGCTATATCAACTGTCTCTATTGTATTATGACAGACCAGCTAGATCTAATGTGTCTATTATATTATGACAGACCAGCTAGATCTGCTGTCTCTATTATATTATGACAGAGCAGCTAGATCTACTGTCTCTATTATAAAATGACAGACCAGCTAGATCTACTGTCTCTATTATAATATGACAGACCAGTTAGATCTACTGTCTCTATTATATTATGACAGACCAGCTAGATCTACTGTCTCTATAGTATTATGACAGACCAGCTAGATCTACTGTCTCTATTGTATTATGACAGACCAGCTAGATCTAATGTGTCTATTATATTATGACAGACCAGCTAGATCTACTGTCTCTATTATATTATGACAGAGCAGCTAGATCTACTGTCTCTATTATAATATGACAGACCAGCTAGATATACTGTCTCTATTATAATATCACAGACCAGCTATATCTACTGTCTCTATTGTATTATGACAGACCAGCTAGATCTAATGTGTCTATTATATTATGACAGAGCAGCTAGATCTACTGTCTCTATTATAATATGACAGACCAGCTAGATATACTGTCTCTATTATAATATGACAGACCAGCTAGATCTACTGTCTCTATAGTATTATGACAGACCAGCTAGATCTACTGTCTCTATCACATTATGACAGACCTGCATGATCTGCTGTCTCTATTATATTATGACAGACCAGCTACATCTACTGTCTCTGTTATATTATGACAGACCAGCTACATCTCTTTCTCTACTATATTATGGCAGACCAGCTATATCTACTGTCTCCATAATATTATGACTGACCAGCTAGAAGTACTGTCTCTATTATATTATGACATAGCATCTAGATCTACTGTCTCTATTATATCATGACAAACCAGCTAGATCTACTGTCTCTATTGTATTATGACAGACCAGCTAGATCTACTGTCTCTATTTTATTATGATGGACCAGCTTCATCTACTGTCTCTGTGTCTCTATTATTTTATGAGAGACCAGCTAGATCTACTGTATGTAAGGGAATACCCCCCTGAATTGTACAAAAATGAATGGCAAGATATTGGCATTGGACAAACCATATACACGATGTCCAATACCACCCAAAGCGGCGTTGATTCGTGTAAAGTATATGGCAAATGCCATATGGCAATTGCCAATTGTAACACCTCAAAAATCCAACAGGGGGCGAGTGCGCTCCACCGGGGTTTTTCATATTGGAAATGTAACCCAAGTCAACATCCAAAAGAAAATTTTTGAAAAAAGGATATTTTTTTCAAAAACTTTTCACCCCTTAAAAAAGTGCTTTCTGGGCCTTTTTTCGAAATTCTTTCGATTTTTTTGTCAATTACACATGTGTAAGAGCTGTATGAATATACTTTTGTCCAATTTTTTTATCATATTTTTTTTTTTTTTAATTACATGCGCATAAGGCATATGTTTTGTACATTTGCAATATGATTTCATAGGAAGTCAAAAGTCAAAAGTCAAAAATGTCAAAATTTGGTAAAAAACTTCACACATCCTTAAAAAAGTGCTTTCTGGACCGTTTTTCAAAATTCTTTCAATTTTTATGTCAATTACACATGTATAAGAACTTTATCAACATACTTTAGTCATACTTTATTATCCTATTTTTTATTTTTTTTTACTTGTGCATAAGGCATATGTTTTCTCCATTTGGAATATGATTTCATAGGAAGTCAAAAGTCAAAAGTCAAAAATGTCAAAATTTGGTAAAAAACTTCACACATCCTTAAAAAAGTGCTTTCTGGACCGTTTTTCAAATTTCTTTCAATTTTTGTGTCAATTACACATGTATAAGAACTTTATCAACATACTTTAGTCATACTTTATTATCATTTTTTTTTTTTTTTTTTTTACTTGTGCATAAGGCATATGTTTTCTCCATTTGGAATATGATTTCATAGGAAGTCAAAAGTCGAAAATTTGATTTTTTTTTTAAACTTTAAAAACTAAAAAAAGTGCTTTCTGGACCGTTTTTCGAAATTGTTTCGATTTTAAGACAATTAATCATGTGTAAGAAGTGTATGAATATACTTTTGTAAAATGTTATTATCATAATTTTTTTTTTTTTACTTGTGCATAAGGAATATGATTTGTCTATTTGCAATATGATTTCATAGGAAGTCAAAAGTCAAAGTTACCCAAAAATGTTTTGGATGTTTTTTTGTTTATGTTTCCTTACTTTTTCAAAGTCACTGTGCATTTGCAATATGTTTCAATGGGCAGGTACCGTCACGAATTTGTCATGCTCAAAAATTTTTAGATGTATTTTTTTTTGTTTCTTACTTTTTCAAAGTCACTGTGCATTTGCAATATGTTTTAATGGGCAGGTACCATCACGAATTTGTCATGCTCAAAATTCAAGCTTTACTTTGCTCAAACTATACCTTTGTCATCTTGTGATCTAAAATATGCAACTGGTTACCCAAAAAATGTGTTGATGTTTTTTTGTTTATGTTTCCTTACTTTTTCAAAGTCACTGTGCATTTGCAATATGTTTCAATGGGCAGGTACCGTCACGAATTTGTCATGCTCAAAAAATTTTAGATGTATTTTTTTTTGTTTCTTACTTTTTCAAAGTCACTGTGCATTTGCAATATGTTTTAATGGGCAGGTACCATCACGAATTTGTCATGCTCAAAATTCAAGCTTTACTTTGCTCAAACTATACCTTTGTCATCTTGTGATCTAAAATATGCAACTGGTTACCCAAAAAATGTGTTGATGTTTTTTTGTTTATGTTTCCTTACTTTTTCAAAGTCACTGTGCATTTGCAATATGTTTCAATGGGCAGGTACCGTCACGAATTTGTCATGCTCAAAAAATTTTAGATGTATTTTTTTTTGTTTCTTACTTTTTCAAAGTCACTGTGCATTTGCAATATGTTTTAATGGGCAGGTACCATCACGAATTTGTCATGCTCAAAATTCAAGCTTTACTTTGCTCAAACTATACCTTTGTCATCTTGTGATCTAAAATATGCAACTGGTTACCCAAAAAATGTGTTGATGTTTTTTTGTTTATGTTTCCTTACTTTTTCAAAGTCACTGTGCATTTGCAATATGTTTCAATGGGCAGGTACCATCACGAATTTGTCATGCTCAAAATTTTTTAGATGTATTTTTTTTTGTTTCTTACTTTTTCAAAGTCACTGTGCATTTGCAATATGTTTTTTCACTATAGAATCATATTGCAAATGCACGTGCATCTGGTCACCCCCCCAAAAAAAAATTTTGATTTTTTTTGTTTATGTTTCCTTACTTTTTCAAAGTCACTGTGCATTTGCAATATGTTTTTTCACTATAGAATCATATTGCAAATGCACGTGCAACTGGTCACCTAAAAATAAAAATAAAATGTTTATGTTTCCTTACTTTTTCAAAGTCACTGTGCATTTGCAATATGTTTCAATGGGCAGGTACCATCACGAATTTGTCATGCTCAAAATTTTTTAGATGTATTTTTTTTTGTTTCTTACTTTTTCAAAGTCACTGTGCATTTGCAATATGTTTTTTCACTATAGAATCATATTGCAAATGCACGTGCATCTGGTCACCCCCCCCCAAAAAAATTTGATTTTTTTTGTTTATGTTTCCTTACTTTTTCAAAGTCACTGTGCATTTGCAATATGTTTTTTCACTATAGAATCATATTGCAAATGCACGTGCATCTGGTCACCCCCCCAAAAAAATTTTTGATTTTTTTTGTTTATGTTTCCTTACTTTTTCAAAGTCACTGTGCATTTGCAATATGTTTTTTCACTATAGAATCATATTGCAAATGCACATGCAACTGGTCATCCCCCCCCCAAAAAATTAGATTTTTTTTATGTTTCCTTACTTTTTCAAAGTCACTGTGCATTTGCAATATGTTTTTTCACTATAGAATCATATTGCAAATGCACATGCAACTGGTCATCCCCCCCAAAAAAATTTAGATTTTTTTTATGTTTCCTTACTTTTTCAAAGTCACTGTGCATTTGCAATATGTTTTTTCACTATAGAATCATATTGCAAATGCACGTGCAACTGGTCACCCAAAAATAAAAATTTTGGATTTTTTTTGTTTATGTTTCCTTACTTTTTCAAAGTCACTGTGCATTTGCAATATGTTTCAATGGGCAGGTACCATCACGAACTTGTCATGCTCAAAATTTTTTAGATGTATTTTTTTTTGTTTCTTACTTTTTCAAAGTCACTGTGCATTTGCAATATGTTTTTTCACTATAGAATCATATTGCAAATGCACATGCAACTGGTCATCCCCCCAAAAAAATTTTAGATTTTTTTTGTTTATGTTTCCTTACTTTTTCAAAGTCACTGTGCATTTGCAATATGTTTTTTCACTATAGAATCATATTGCAAATGCACGTGCAACTGGTCATCCCCCAAAAAAATTTTTAGATTTTTTTTGTTTATTTTTCCTTACTTTTTCAAAGTCACTGTGCATTTGCAATATGTTTTTTCACTATAGAATCATATTGCAAATGCACATGCAACTGGTCATCCCCCCCAAAAAAATTTAGATTTTTTTTATGTTTCCTTACTTTTTCAAAGTCACTGTGCATTTGCAATATGTTTTTTCACTATAGAATCATATTGCAAATGCACATGCAACTGGTCATCCCCCCCAAAAAATTTTAGATTTTTTTTGTTTATGTTTCCTTACTTTTTCAAAGTCACTGTGCATTTGCAATATGTTTTTTCACTATAGAATCATATTGCAAATGCACATGCAACTGGTCATCCCCCCCAAAAAAATTTAGATTTTTTTTGTTTATTTTTCCTTACTTTTTCAAAGTCACTGTGCATTTGCAATATGTTTTTTCACTATAGAATCATATTGCAAATGCACATGCAACTGGTCATCCCCCCCAAAAAATTTTAGATTTTTTTTGTTTATGTTTCCTTACTTTTTCAAAGTCACTGTGCATTTGCAATATGTTTTTTCACTATAGAATCATATTGCAAATGCACGTGCAACTGGTCACCCAAAAATAAAAATTTTGGATTTTTTTTGTTTATGTTTCCTTACTTTTTCAAAGTCACTGTGCATTTGCAATATGTTTCAATGGGCAGGTACCATCACGAATTTGTCATGCTCAAAATTTTTTAGATGTATTTTTTTTTGTTTCTTACTTTTTCAAAGTCACTGTGCATTTGCAATATGTTTTAAAGGGCAGGTACCATCACGAATTTGTCATGCTATAAAAATCTTGCAGGAATGTGAAATTGACTGGCCCGATGAACTCGGGATGGCTTTGCAGTGATTCTGGGTCATCTCAATCGCTCGTTTGGGTTGATTTCAGAATGTCGCTTTTGGTGATGTTTTTTCACTATAGGATCATATTGCAAATGTACAAGAGTCAAGTGGACAAGAGTCCATCAGTCAATTAGATATCATTCTGACCACCAAACTGATACAAACTGACACCAAACCCACTTTTTCCAACTCGTTTAGTAGCCAACTATTACATACTTCAGAGCTGGCCCAAAATTCACAACCCCTTCGGTTCAAACCATAAAAAAACCATAAAACACGTAGTTACGTTCTAGCTGCGGGTCCATTTCTTATGTTATGTGTTGGCCTAGCTGAGGCGACCCCGAATCCCAAGTTTCGGCTCGATAGGTCATTTGGTGTCCGAGAAAAACCCTAATTGGTGCTGAAAATCCACTATTTTCCATGACTTGCTACGGGGTCCTTGAATGAGCTATTGGACAGAAACGTTGGGGTCTGTCTATATGGGCCGAGACGTTTGCAATGCACCTAGTCTTGCGACTCTGGGACATTTCTAAATGTCGTCATTTTCGTGATGCAAAAATGAATTGAAGTTATTTCAAATGTACGAGGCTGTTTCTCGGTCCGAGAACCTTCTAGAGCCACGTAACTCACCACGCACCATCTACGGGAGGTCTAGAACAGGTTTCTAAAGTTTCGGAACTCTAGGTCCGACGGTTCTTTTTTAGCTCCAACAAAGCTAACTATTGGAGCCAGTGTCTGTCTCTACGCACCCCAATACGTCCCTCCTTCCAAGTTGTGTTTTAGTGTGATTTTTTTTTCCTTTGAATTTTTTTGGGAAAAATGACTGATTTACAGTTCATGGGGGTTGCCTAATCACACATATGAAGTTTTGGAAAGATCAGACTTTTTTAACCCTTCGAAACAGCCCCTAAGACACCAATTATGGCACTTCCGGTTGGCACAGGAAGTTATAAATCAACACATATCCTCATTGGGGTATGCTGTTACAGAATCCTGAGTTTTAAGTCCTTACGTTAAGAATTGACTGATCTACACAGGGTTGAATGCACTATGTCTATCAAACTGCATGCAGTGTATGGGTAAACACTTTTAGGGGCATTTTAACCACTTCCGGTTGGTCCAGGAAGCTTAGAATCAACACAGGTAGACCTCATAGTGGCCTGATGGACTGGTACCGAAGACAGGTTCATACGGCATTCATAACCCACATAGGCCTCAGGTTGAAATTAGGGGTGCAGGCAATGTATTCCTATGGGGAGAGATGACACTGTAATCTGTGAGATCAAAAAACACTGTTTTACTGTTAAGGGTTAATGCCACACGGTCAAGGTTAGGCTTGTTCAGATCGGGAGGACCTTAGGAACATTCATGTGGTGCAATTTTTCTTCTCACTCTAACGGTTCTCTCACTGTCACCCAAAAGCAAATGACATTGTGGTGCAGGCTTCATTTTGGGCCTACTATTCTAATGCTCGCTGCGCCTAGACCGAGCGAGCTACGGTCAAGCGGGATATCTCGCTGAACTCGGTACGGCCTAGGGATTATGGTAATGCCATTTCCTGCTCTCTGTGTCTTTAAGCACCGCACTTTATCACTCCATCCTTCCTGTGTGTGTGTGAGGGAGCTTTTCTTTGACATCTGTTGGGATTAATGACTGATTTACAGTTCAGAAGGGTTACCTAGTCACACATATGAAGTTTTGGAGAGATGTGACTTTTTTAACCCTTCGAAACAGAGAGTGTGACCCAATTAAAGGCACTTCCGGTTGGCACAGGAAGCTATAAGTAAACACATGTCTTGATTTACATAGCCACTTACAGAATCCCGAGTTTTAAGTCTTTACGTTAAGAATTGACTGATCTACACAGGGTTGAATGCACTATGTCTATCAAACTGCAGGCAGTGTATGGGTAAACACTTTTAGGGGCATTTTAACCACTTCCGGTTGCTCCAGGAAGCTTAGATTCGACACAGGTAGATCTCATAGTGGCCTGATGGACTGGTACCGAAGACAGGTTCATACGGCATTCATAACCCATATAGGCTTCAGGTTGAATTTTGTGGTGCAGGCTATGTATTCCTATGGGGAGAGATGTCACTGTAATCTGTGAGATCAAAAAACCCTGTTTTACTGTGAAGGGTTAATGCCACACGGTCAAGGTTAGGCTTGTTCAGATCGGGAGGACCTTAGGAACATTCATGTGGTGGAATTGTGCTTCTCACCCTAACGGTTCTCTCACTGCCACCCAAAATCAAATGACATTGTGGTGCAGGCTTCATTTTGGGCCTTCTTTTTTTCAAGTTTGCTGCACTCAGAACGAGCTACGGTCAAGCGGGGCGTCTCCTTGAACTCGGCACAGTCTGGAGACTATGGTGATGCCATTTTTTGTGTTGATTTCAGAATGCCATTTTGGTGATGGTCCCTCTCCGTTTAAACATATTGCAAATGTACAAAAGTCAACTAGCAAGTCAGTGTCCATCAGTCAATTAGATGTCATTATGACACCAAATGGATATCAATTGACACCAAACCCACTTTTTCCTACTCATTTAGTAGCCAACTATCACATATGTCAGAGCAGTCCCATAATTCACAGCGCCTTCGGTTTAAAACATAATAAAAAGGTAAAACACATAGTTACGTTCTAGCTGCGGGTCCAGTTCGGACATTATGTGAAGGCCTATGTGAGGCGACCCCGAATCCCGAGTTTCGGCTCGATAGGTCATTTGGTGTCCGAGAAAAACCCTAATTGGTGCTGAAAATCCACTTTTTTCCATGCCTTGCTACGGGGTCCTTGAACGAGCTATCGGACAGACACGTCGGAGTCCGTCTCTATGGGCCGAGCCGGTTTCAATGCACCTAGCCTTGCGTCTCTGAGACTTTTCTAAACGTCGTCATTTTTGTAATGGTCAAAATGAATTGAAGGTATTGCAAATGTACGAGGCTGTTTCTCGGTCCGAGAACCTTCTAGAACCACCTAACTCACCACGCACTATCGACATGAGGCCTAGAACAGGATTGTAAAGTTTCGGAACTCTAGGTCCGACCGTTCTTTTTTAGCTCCAACAAAGCTAACTATTGCAGCCACTGTCTGTCTCTACGCACCCCAATACGTCCCTCCATCCAAGTTGTGTTTAGTGTGATTTTTTTTTCCTTTGATTTTTTTTGGGAAAAATGACTGATTTACAGTTCATGGGGGTTCCCTAATCACACATATGAAATTTTGGAGAGATCAGACTTTTTTAACCCTTCGAAACAGCACCTGAGACACCAATTATGGCACTTCCGGTTGGCACAGGAAGCTATAAATCAACACATATCCTCATTGGGGTATGTTGTTACAGAATCCTGAGTTTTAAGTCCTTACGTTAAGAACTGACTGATTTACACAGGGTTGAATGCACTATGTCTGTCAAACTGCAGGCAGGGTATGGGTAAACACTTTTAGGGGCATTTTAACCACTTCCGGTTGGTCCAGGAAGCTCAGAATCAACACAGGTAGACCTCATAGTGGCCTGATGGACTGGTACCGAAGACAGGTTCATACGGCATTCATAACCCATATAGACTTCAGGTTGAAATTAGGGGTGCAGGCAATGTATTCCTATGGGGAGAGATGACACTGCATTCTGTGAGATCAAAAAACACTGTTTTACTGTTAAGGGTTAATGCCACACGGTCAAGGTTAGGCTTGCACGGATCGGGAGGACCTTAGGAACATTCATGTGGTGTAATTTTTCTTCTCACCTAAACGGTTCTCTCACTGTCACCCAAAAGCAAATGACATTGTGGGGCAGGCTTCATTTTGGGCCTACTTTTCTAATGGTCGTTGCACTTACACCGAGCGAGCTACGGTCAAGGCGGATAGCTCGTTGAACTTAGCACAGTCTGGAGACTATGGTGATGCCATTTTTTGTGTTGATTTCAGAATGCCATTTTGGTGATGGTCCCTCTCTGTTTAAACATATTGCAAATGCACAAAAGTCAACTAGCAAGTCAGTGTCCATCAGTCAATTAGATGTCATTATGACACCAAACCCACTTTTTCCTACTCATTTAGAAGCCAACTATCACATATGTCAGAGCAGTCCCATAATTCACAGCGCCTTTAGTTTAAAACATAATAAAAAGGTAAAACACATAGTTACGTTCTAGCTGCGGGTCCAGTTCGGACATTATGTGAAGTCCTATGTGAGGCGACCCCGAATCCCGAGTTTCGGCTCGATAGGTCATTTGGCGTCCGAGAAAAACCCTAATTGGTGCTGAAAATCCACTATTTTCCATGCCTTCCTACGGGGTCCTTGAACGAGCTATCGGACAGAAACGTTGGGGTCCGTCTCTATGGGCCGAGCCGGTTTCAATGCACCTAGCCTTGCGTCTCTGAGACTTTTCTAAACGTCGTCATTTTCGTAATGGTCAAAATGAATTGAAGGTATTGCAAATGTACGAAGCTGTTTCTCGGTCCGAGAACCGTCTAGAGCCACGTAACTCACCACGCACCATCGACCGGAGGTCTAGAACAGGTTTCTAAAGTTTCGGAACTCTAGGTCTGACGGTTCTTTTTTAGCTCCAACAAAGCTAACTATTGCAGCCACTGTCTGTCTCTACGCACCCCAATACGTCCCTCCATTCAAGTTGTGTTTTAGTGTGATTTTTTTTTCCTTTGATTTTTTTGGGGAAAAATGACTGATTTACAGTTCATGGGGGTTGCCTAATCACATATATGAAGTTTTGGACAGATCTGACTTTTTTAACCCTTCGAAACAGCCCCTGAGACACCATTTAAGGCACTTCCGGTTGGCACAGGAAGCTATAATTAACCACATATCCTCATTGGGGTATGCTTTTACAGAATCCTGAGTTTTAAGTCTTTACGTTAAGAACTGAGTTATTTACGGAGGGTTTAGTATGTGTGTGTTATTTCAGAAAATCATAGAAAATCACAGAAATGTCGCAGAGCTCCGCAGCACACTTTAAAAAGATTCGTATGAACACCCTGCAACTGGATCTGTAACCGTTGAAAAAAAAAACGCCTATTTGTGACCATCACCAAGATGTCATTGTTCCGTTTCTCTTAAATGACGATAGATAAATGGCTGTTTTTTTTTTTATTGACACCGGAGGCTCCTTGACTTTGACCTGAAGTGGAAAAATAATTTCTCTATTTCCATTTAGGACCTTTAATCCCAGAAAAACGGCCATAACTCAAAAACCGTCGAGGCCTAGACGCCATCTTGTTCGGGGCCAACTGCCCATTATGCCAAACCTACGCTCACCGAGTTTCGGCTTCGAAATATTTTCCGTTTTCGAGATAAGGCCCCGTCGTGATTCGTGATGTTTTGCCAAATTGCCATATGATTCCGTATGCCCTCTTGTGGGAAATTCCGGGACAGCGGAAAAACGGTCAAAAACTTGTTTATTTTTTAAAACGGAAACCGAATGTCCGACAAAGTTCATTTGATGACTTCCCGGTAGGTCTGGCCCTACCGCACGGCCCGACGCCGACCGCGAATTTTACAAACGATTTCGGACGTCTAGTAAGGGACCGTACATTTGCAATATGGACTTTCTCACTGATCATACACGAAATGCCGAAATGTTCCCTTAAGGTATGTTAGGACAGACCAGCTAGATCTACTGTCTCCATTATAATATGACAGACCAGTTAGATCTACTGTCTCTATTATATTATGACAGACCAGCTAGATCTACTGTCTCTATAGTATTATGACAGACCAGCTAGATCAACTGTCTCTATTGTATTATGACAGACCAGCTATATCAACTGTTTCTATTGTATTATGACAGACCAGCTAGATCTAATGTGTCTATTATATTATGACAGACCAGCTAGATCTGCTGTCTCTATTATATTATGACAGAGCAGCTAGATCTACTGTCTCTATTATAATATGACAGACCAGCTAGATCTACTGTCTCTATTATAATATGACAGACCAGTTAGATCTACTGTCTCTATTATATTATGACAGACCAGCTAGATCTACTGTCTCTATAGTATTATGACAGACCAGCTAGATCTACTGTCTCTATTATATTATGACAGACCAGCTAGATCTACTGTCTCTATTATGTTATGACAGACCAGTTAGATCTACTGTCTCTATTATATTATGACAGACCTGCTAGATCTACTGTCTCTATAGTATTATGACAGACCATCTAGATCTACTGTCTCTATTGTATTATGACAGACCAGCTAGATCTAATGTGTCTATTATATTATGACAGACCAGCTAGATCTACTGTCTCTATTATATTATGACAGAGCAGCTAGATCTACTGTCTCTATTATAATATGACAGACCAGCTAGATATACTGTCTCTATTATAATATCACAGACCAGCTAGATCTACTGTCTCTATAGTATTATGACAGACCAGCTAGATCTGCTGTCTCTATTATATTATGACAGACCTGCATGATCTGGTGTCTATATTATATTATGACAGACCAGCTACATCTACTGTCTCTGTTATATTATGACAGACCAGCTAGATCTACTGTCTCTATTTTATTATGATGGACCAGCTTCATCTACTGTCTCTGTCTCTATTATTTTATGAGAGACCAGCTAGATCTACTGTCTCTATTATATTATGACATACCAGCTAGATCTACTGTCTCTATTATAATATGACAGACCAGCTAGATCTACTGTCTCTATTATATTATGACAGAGCATCTAGATCTACTGTCTCTATAGTATAATGACATACCAGCTAGATCTACTGTCTCTATTGTATTATGACAGACCAGCTAGATCTACTGTCTCCATTATATTATGACAGACCAGCTAGATATACTGTCTCTATTATATTATGACAGACCAGCTAGATCTAATGTGTCTATTATATTATGACAGACCAGCTAGATCTACTGTCTCTATTATAATATGACAGACCAGCTAGATCTACTGTCTCTATTATATTATGACAGACCAGCTAGATCTACTGTCTCTATTATATTATGACAGACCAGCTAGATCTACTGTCTCTATAGTATCATGACAAACAACCTAGATCTACTCTCTCTATTGTATCATGACAGACCAGCTAGATCTGCTGTCTCTATTGTATTATGACGGACCAGCTTCATCTACTGTCTCTGTGTCTCTATTGTATTATGACGGACCAGCTTCATCTACTTTCTCTATTGTATTACGACAGACCAGCTAGATCTACTGTCTCTATTATAATATGACAGACCAGCTAGATCTACTGTCTCTATAGTATTATGACAGACCAGCTAGATCTACTGTCTCTATTATAATATGACAGACCAGCTAGATCTACTGTCTCTATTATATTATGACAGACCAGCTAGATCTACTGTCTCTATAGTATCATGACAAACCAGCTAGATCTACTCTCTCTATTGTATCATGACAGACCAGCCAGATCTGCTGTCTCTATTGTATTATGACAGAGCAGCTAGATCTACTGTCTCTATTATAATATGACAGACCAGCTAGATCTACTGTCTCTATTATAATATGACAGACCAGTTAGATCTACTGTCTCTATTATATTATGACAGACCAGCTAGATCTACTGTCTCTATAGTATTATGACAGACCAGCTAGATCTACTGTCTCTATTATATTATGACAGACCAGCTAGATCTACTGTCTCTATTATGTTATGACAGACCAGTTAGATCTACTGTCTCTATTATATTATGACAGACCTGCTAGATCTACTGTCTCTATAGTATTATGACAGACCATCTAGATCTACTGTCTCTATTGTATTATGACAGACCAGCTAGATCTAATGTGTCTATTATATTATGACAGACCAGCTAGATCTACTGTCTCTATTATATTATGACAGAGCAGCTAGATCTACTGTCTCTATTATAATATGACAGACCAGCTAGATATACTGTCTCTATTATAATATCACAGACCAGCTAGATCTACTGTCTCTATAGTATTATGACAGACCAGCTAGATCTGCTGTCTCTATTATATTATGACAGACCTGCATGATCTGGTGTCTATATTATATTATGACAGACCAGCTACATCTACTGTCTCTGTTATATTATGACAGACCAGCTAGATCTACTGTCTCTATTTTATTATGATGGACCAGCTTCATCTACTGTCTCTGTCTCTATTATTTTATGAGAGACCAGCTAGATCTACTGTCTCTATTATATTATGACATACCAGCTAGATCTACTGTCTCTATTATAATATGACAGACCAGCTAGATCTACTGTCTCTATTATATTATGACAGAGCATCTAGATCTACTGTCTCTATAGTATAATGACATACCAGCTAGATCTACTGTCTCTATTGTATTATGACAGACCAGCTAGATCTACTGTCTCCATTATATTATGACAGACCAGCTAGATATACTGTCTCTATTATATTATGACAGACCAGCTAGATCTGCTGTCTCTATTGTATTATGACAGACCAGCTAGATCTAATGTGTCTATTATATTATGACAGACCAGCTAGATCTACTGTCTCTATTATAATATGACAGACCAGCTAGATCTACTGTCTCTATTATATTATGACAGACCAGCTAGATCTACTGTCTCTATTATATTATGACAGACCAGCTAGATCTACTGTCTCTATAGTATCATGACAAACAACCTAGATCTACTCTCTCTATTGTATCATGACAGACCAGCTAGATCTGCTGTCTCTATTGTATTATGACGGACCAGCTTCATCTACTGTCTCTGTGTCTCTATTGTATTATGACGGACCAGCTTCATCTACTTTCTCTATTGTATTACGACAGACCAGCTAGATCTACTGTCTCTATTATAATATGACAGACCAGCTAGATCTACTGTCTCTATAGTATTATGACAGACCAGCTAGATCTACTGTCTCTATTATAATATGACAGACCAGCTAGATCTACTGTCTCTATTATATTATGACAGACCAGCTAGATCTACTGTCTCTATAGTATCATGACAAACCAGCTAGATCTACTCTCTCTATTGTATCATGACAGACCAGCCAGATCTGCTGTCTCTATTGTATTATGACGGACCAGCTTCATCTACTGTCTCTGTGTCTCTATTGTATTATGACGGACCAGCTTCATCTACTTTCTCTATTGTATTACGACAGACCAGCTAGATCTACTGTCTCTATTATATCATGACAAACCAGCTAGATCTACTGTCTCTATTATATTATGACAAACCAGCTAGATCTACTGTCTCTATTATATTATGACAGACCAGCTAGATCTACTGTCTCTATAGTATTATGACAGACCTGCATGATCTGCTGTCTCTATTATATTATGACAGACCTGCATGATCTGCTGTCTCTATTATATCATGACAAACCAGCTACATCTACTGTCTCTATATCATGACAAACCAGCTAGATCTACTGTCTCTATATCATGACAAACCAGCTAGATCTACTGTCTCTATAGTATTATGACAGACCAGCTAGATCTACTGTCTCTATTGTATTATGACTGACCAGCTAGATCTAATGTGTCTATTATATTATGACAGACCAGCTAGATCTACTGTCTCTATTATAATATGACAGACCAGCTAGATCTACTGTCTCTATTATGTTAGGACAGACCAGCTAGATATACTGTCTCCATTATAATATGACAGACCAGTTAGATCTACTGTCTCTATTATATTATGACAGACCAGCTAGATCTACTGTCTCTATAGTATTATGACAGACCAGCTAGATCAACTGTCTCTATTGTATTATGACAGACCAGCTAGATCTACTGTTTCTATAGTATCATGACAAACCAGCTAGATCTACTCTCTCTATTGTATCATGACAGACCAGCCAGATCTGCTGTCTCTATTGTATTATGACGGACCAGCTTCATCTACTGTCTCTGTGTCTCTATTGTATTATGACGGACCAGCTTCATCTACTTTCTCTATTGTATTACGACAGACCAGCTAGATCTACTGTCTCTTTATATCATGACAAACCAGCTAGATCTACTGTCTCTATTATATTATGACAAACCAGCTAGATCTACTGTCTCTATTATAATATGACAGACCAGTTAGATCTACTGTCTCTATTATATTATGACAAACCAGCTAGATCTACTGTCTCTATAGTATTATGACAGACCAGCTAGATCTGCTGTCTCTATTACATTATGACAGACCTGCATGATCTGCTGTCTCTATTATATTATGACAGACCAGCTACATCTACTGTCTCTGTTATATTATGACAGACCAGCTACATCTCTTTCTCTACTATATTATGGCAGACCAGCTAGATCTACTGTCTCCATAATATTATGACTTACCAGCTAGATCTACTGTCTCTATTATATTATGACATAGCATCTTGATCTACTGTCTCTATTATATCATGACAAACCAGCTAGATCTACTGTCTCTATTGTATTATGACAGACCAGCTAGATCTACTGTCTCTATTTTATTATGATGGACCAGCTTCATCTACTGTCTCTGTGTCTCTATTATTTTATGAGAGACCAGCTAGATCTACTGTCTCTATTATATTATGACATACCAGCTAGATCTACTGTCTCTATTATAATATGACAGACCAGCTAGATCTACTGTCGCTATTATATTATGACAGAGCATCTAGATCTACTGTCTCTATAGTATCATGACAGACCAGCTAGATCTACTGTCTCTATTGTATTATGATAGACCAGCTTCATCTACTGTCTCTGTGTCTCTATTATTTTATGAGAGACCAGCTAGATCTACTGTCTCTATTATAATATGACAGACCAGCTAGATCTACTGTCTCTATTATGTTAGGACAGACCAGCTAGATCTACTGTCTCCATTATAATATGACAGACCAGTTAGATCTACTGTCTCTATTATATTATGACAGACCAGCTAGATCTACTGTCTCTATAGTATTATGACAGACCAGCTAGATCAACTGTCTCTATTGTATTATGACAGACCAGCTATATCAACTGTCTCTATTGTATTATGACAGACCAGCTAGATCTAATGTGTCTATTATATTATGACAGACCAGCTAGATCTGCTGTCTCTATTATATTATGACAGAGCAGCTAGATCTACTGTCTCTATTATAAAATGACAGACCAGCTAGATCTACTGTCTCTATTATAATATGACAGACCAGTTAGATCTACTGTCTCTATTATATTATGACAGACCAGCTAGATCTACTGTCTCTATAGTATTATGACAGACCAGCTAGATCTACTGTCTCTATTGTATTATGACAGACCAGCTAGATCTAATGTGTATATTATATTATGACAGACCAGCTAGATCTACTGTCTCTATTATATTATGACAGAGCAGCTAGATCTACTGTCTCTATTATAATATGACAGACCAGCTAGATATACTGTCTCTATTATAATATCACAGACCAGCTATATCTACTGTCTCTATTGTATTATGACAGACCAGCTAGATCTAATGTGTCTATTATATTATGACAGAGCAGCTAGATCTACTGTCTCTATTATAATATGACAGACCAGCTAGATCTACTGTCTCTATTATATTATGACAAACCAGCTAGATCTACTGTCTCTATAGTATTATGACAGACCAGCTAGATCTGCTGTCTCTATTACATTATGACAGACCTGCATGATCTGCTGTCTCTATTATATTATGACAGACCAGCTACATCTACTGTCTCTGTTATATTATGACAGACCAGCTACATCTCTTTCTCTACTATATTATGGCAGACCAGCTAGATCTACTGTCTCCATAATATTATGACTTACCAGCTAGATCTACTGTCTCTATTATATTATGACATAGCATCTTGATCTACTGTCTCTATTATATCATGACAAACCAGCTAGATCTACTGTCTCTATTGTATTATGACAGACCAGCTAGATCTACTGTCTCTATTTTATTATGATGGACCAGCTTCATCTACTGTCTCTGTGTCTCTATTATTTTATGAGAGACCAGCTAGATCTACTGTCTCTATTATATTATGACATACCAGCTAGATCTACTGTCTCTATTATAATATGACAGACCAGCTAGATCTACTGTCGCTATTATATTATGACAGAGCATCTAGATCTACTGTCTCTATAGTATCATGACAGACCAGCTAGATCTACTGTCTCTATTGTATTATGATAGACCAGCTTCATCTACTGTCTCTGTGTCTCTATTATTTTATGAGAGACCAGCTAGATCTACTGTCTCTATTATAATATGACAGACCAGCTAGATCTACTGTCTCTATTATGTTAGGACAGACCAGCTAGATCTACTGTCTCCATTATAATATGACAGACCAGTTAGATCTACTGTCTCTATTATATTATGACAGACCAGCTAGATCTACTGTCTCTATAGTATTATGACAGACCAGCTAGATCAACTGTCTCTATTGTATTATGACAGACCAGCTATATCAACTGTCTCTATTGTATTATGACAGACCAGCTAGATCTAATGTGTCTATTATATTATGACAGACCAGCTAGATCTGCTGTCTCTATTATATTATGACAGAGCAGCTAGATCTACTGTCTCTATTATAAAATGACAGACCAGCTAGATCTACTGTCTCTATTATAATATGACAGACCAGTTAGATCTACTGTCTCTATTATATTATGACAGACCAGCTAGATCTACTGTCTCTATAGTATTATGACAGACCAGCTAGATCTACTGTCTCTATTGTATTATGACAGACCAGCTAGATCTATGTGTATATTATATTATGACAGACCAGCTAGATCTACTGTCTCTATTATATTATGACAGAGCAGCTAGATCTACTGTCTCTATTATAATATGACAGACCAGCTAGATATACTGTCTCTATTATAATATCACAGACCAGCTATATCTACTGTCTCTATTGTATTATGACAGACCAGCTAGATCTAATGTGTCTATTATATTATGACAGAGCAGCTAGATCTACTGTCTCTATTATAATATGACAGACCAGCTAGATATACTGTCTCTATTATAATATGACAGACCAGCTAGATCTACTGTCTCTATAGTATTATGACAGACCAGCTAGATCTACTGTCTCTATCACATTATGACAGACCTGCATGATCTGCTGTCTCTATTATATTATGACAGACCAGCTACATCTACTGTCTCTGTTATATTATGACAGACCAGCTACATCTCTTTCTCTACTATATTATGGCAGACCAGCTATATCTACTGTCTCCATAATATTATGACTGACCAGCTAGAAGTACTGTCTCTATTATATTATGACATACCAGCTAGATCTACTGTCTCTATTATAATATGACAGACCAGCTAGATCTACTGTCGCTATTATATTATGACAGAGCATCTAGATCTACTGTCTCTATAGTATCATGACAGACCAGCTAGATCTACTGTCTCTATTGTATTATGATGGACCAGCTTCATCTACTGTCTCTGTGTCTCTATTATTTTATGAGAGACCAGCTAGATCTACTGTCTCTATTATAATATGACAGACCAGCTAGATCTACTGTCTCTATTATGTTAGGACAGACCAGCTAGATCTACTGTCTCCATTATAATATGACAGACCAGTTAGATCTACTGTCTCTATTATATTATGACAGACCAGCTAGATCTACTGTCTCTATAGTATTATGACAGACCAGCTAGATCAACTGTCTCTATTGTATTATGACAGACCAGCTATATCAACTGTCTCTATTGTATTATGACAGACCAGCTAGATCTAATGTGTCTATTATATTATGACAGACCAGCTAGATCTGCTGTCTCTATTATATTATGACAGAGCAGCTAGATCTACTGTCTCTATTATAATATGACAGACCAGCTAGATCTACTGTCTCTATTATAATATGACAGACCAGTTAGATCTACTGTCTCTATTATATTATGACAGACCAGCTAGATCTACTGTCTCTATAGTATTATGACAGACCAGCTAGATCTACTGTCTCTATTATAATATGACAGACCAGCTAGATCTACTGTCTCTATTATGTTATGACAGACCAGTTAGATCTACTGTCTCTATTATATTATGACAGACCTGCTAGATCTACTGTCTCTATAGTATTATGACAGACCAGCTAGATCTACTGTCTCTATTGTATTATGACAGACCAGCTAGATCTACTGTCTCTATTGTATTATGACAGACCAGCTAGATCTAATGTGTCTATTATATTATGACAGACCAGCTAGATCTACTGTCTCTATTATATTATGACAGAGCAGCTAGATCTACTGTCTCTATTATAATATGACAGACCAGCTAGATATACTGTCTCTATTATAATATCACAGACCAGCTAGATCTACTGTCTCTATAGTATTATGACAGACCTGCATGATCTGGTGTCTATATTATATTATGACAGACCAGCTACATCTACTGTCTCTGTTATATTATGACAGACCAGCTAGATCTACTGTCTCTATTTTATTATGATGGACCAGCTTCATCTACTGTCTCTGTGTCTCTATTATTTTATGAGAGACCAGCTAGATCTACTGTCTGTATTATATTATGACATACCAGCTAGATCTACTGTCTCTATTATAATATGACAGACCAGCTAGATCTACTGTCTCTATTATATTATGACAGAGCATCTAGATCTACTGTCTCTATAGTATAATGACATACCAGCTAGATCTACTGTCTCTATTGTATTATGACAGACCAGCTAGATCTACTGTCTCTATTATAATATGACAGACCAGCTAGATCTACTGTCTCTATTATGTTAGGACAGACCAGCTAGATCTACTGTCTCCATTATAATATGACAGACCAGTTAGATCTACTGTCTCTATTATATTATGACAGACCAGCTAGATCTACTGTCTCTATATTATTATGACAGACCAGCTAGATCAACTGTCTCTATTGTATTATGACAGACCAGCTAGATCTAATGTGTCTATTATATTATGACAGACCAGCTAGATCTGCTGTCTCTATAGTATTATGACAGACCAGCTAGATCAACTGTCTCTATTGTATTATGACAGACCAGCTAGATCTAATGTGTCTATTGTATTATGACAGACCAGCTAGATCTGCTGTCTCTATTATATTATGTCAGAGCAGCTAGATTTACTGTCTCTATTATAATATGACAGACCAGCTAGATCTACTGTCTCTATTATAATATGACAGACCAGTTAGATCTACTGTCTCTATTATATTATGACAGACCAGCTAGATCTACTGTCTCTATAGTATTATGACAGACCAGCTAGATCTACTGTCTCTATTGTATTATGACAGACCAGCTAGATCTAATGTGTCTATTATATTATGACAGACCAGCTAGATCTACTGTCTCTATTATAATATGACAGACCAGCTAGATCTACTGTCTCTATTATGTTATGACAGAGCAGTTAGATCTACTGTCTCTATTATATTATGACAGACCAGCTAGATCTACTGTCTCTAGTATTATGACAGACCAGCTAGATCTACTTTCTCTATTGTATTATGACAGACCAGCTAGATCTAATGTGTCTTTTATATTATGACAGACCAGCTAGATCTACTGTCTCTATTATATTATGACAGAGCAGCTAGATCTACTGTCTCTATTATAATATGACAGACCAGCTAGATATACTGTCTCTATTATAATATGACAGACCAGCTAGATCTACTGTCTCTATAGTATTATGACAGACCAGCTAGATCTGCTGTCTTTATTATATTATGACAGACCTGCATGATCTGCTGTCTCTATTATATTATGACAGACCAGCTAGATCTGCTGTCTTTATTATATTATGACAGACCTGCATGATCTACTGTCTCTGTTATATTATGACAGACCAGCTACATCTTTCTCTACTATATTATGGCAGACCAGCTAGATCTACTGTCTCCATAATATTATGACTGACCAGCTAGATCTACTGTCTCTATTATATTATGACATAGCATCTAGATCTACTGTCTCCATTATATTATGACAGACCAGCTAGATATACTATCTCTATTATATTATGACAGACCAGCTAGATATGCTGTCTCTATTCTATTTTGACAGACCAGCTAGATCTAATGTGTCTATTATATTATGACAGACCAGCTAGATCTACTGTCTCTATTGTATTATGACAGACCAGCTAGATCTAATGTGTCTATTATAATATGACAGACCAGCTAGATCTACTGTCTCTATTATGTTAGGACAGACCAGCTAGATCTACTGTCTCTATTATAATATGACAGACCAGCTAGATATACTGTCTCTATTTTAATATGACAGACCAGCTAGATCTACTGTCTCTATAGTATTATGACAGACCAGCTAGATCTACTGTCTCTATTTTGTTATGACAGACATGCTAGATATACTGTCTCTATTATAATATGACAGACCAGCTAGATATACTGTCTCTATAGTATTATGACAGACCAGCTAGATCTGCTGTCTCTATTATATTATGACAGACCTGCATGATCTGCTGTCTCTATTATATTATGACAGACCAGCTAGATCTACTGTCTCCATAATATTATGACTGACCAGCTAGATCTACTGTCTCTATTATATTATGACACACCAGCTAGATCTACTGTCTCCATTATATTATGACAGACCAGCTAGATATACTGTCTCTATAGTATTATGACAGACCAGCTAGATCTACTGTCTCTATTGTATTATGACAGACCAGCTAGATGTAATGTGTCTATTATATTATGACAGACCAGCTAGATCTACTGTCTCTATTATATTATGACAGAGCAGCTAGATCTACTGTCTCTATTATATTATGACATACCAGCTAGATCTACTGTCTCTATTATAATATGACAAACCAGCTAGATCTACTGTCTCTATTATAATATGACAGACCAGCTAGATCTGCTGTCTCTATAGTATTATGATAGACCAGCTAGATCTGCTGTCTCTATTATATTATGACAGACCAGATAGATCTACTGTCTTTATTATATTATAACAGAGCATCTAGATCTACTGTCTCTATTATATTATGACAGACCAATTAGATCGACTGTCTCTATTATATTATGACAGACCAGCTAGATCTACTGTCTCTATTATATTATGACAGAGCATCTAGATGTACTGTCTCTATTATATTATGACAGACCAGCTACATCTCTTTCTCTACTAATATTATGGCAGACCAGCTAGATGTACTGTCTCTACTATATTACGACAGACCAGCTAGTTTTTCTGTCTGTATTATAACATGACATACCAGCTTCACCTACTGTCTCCAATATAATATTATTATAATATAATATTACAGACCTGTTAGTTAGTGTGTCAATTAAAATATGACTTGACGCTCCGGCTTGCGGAATCAGAGAGAACAGTCTATGTATTGGGTGATTGGATTGTAACAGTTTTCCTTACTTTCATACAGGCTTTATCTAGACATCCTGGATGGTCCTTGGGCCTCAGTGATGTTCTGGACTGTCCGCATCACCCTCTGTAGCGCCATGCGATTGAAGGCGGTGCAGTTCCCATACCAAGCAGTGATGCAGCCAGTCAGGAATCTCAATGGTGCAGAACGTTTTTTTGATGGCAAATGCCAAACCCTCCTGAGGGGGAAGAGGCTCTGTCGCTGCCTTCTTCACGTGTGTGTGTGTGTGTGTGTGTGTGTGTGTACCATCTTAAGTCCTTAGTGATTTGGAGGAAGTTGAAGCTCTCGACCCGCTCCACTGCAGCCCCGTCGATGTGGAAGGGCTCCCCCCCCCCCGTTTCCTGTCGGCCGTGCCACGTGGCCACTCAGTCGTGGATGAACATGAGGGGACTGACCCCACACCTGATGTTAACCTACCCTCACCATCTGGTGCCGGCCGGTCAGGACCCTCACCACCTGGTACCGACCGGTCAGGACCCTCACCACCTGGTGCCGGCCGGTCAGGACCCTCACCACCTGGTGCCGGCCGGTCAGGACCCTCACCACCTGGTGCCAGCCGGTCAGGACCCTCACCACCTGGTATCAGTCAGGACCCTCACCACCTGGTGTCGGTCAGGACCCTCACCACCTGGTGCCGGCCAGGACCCTCACCACCTGGTGTCAGGTGGTGAGATCGTGTCGTTATTGATTGATTTGAAATTATTTGGCAATTTCTATAATCAATACATAGGGGAGTTCTTATTTAATAAAATCATGAAGGAGTTTAACAGCTTATTTCCACTGTGGTCCTTTTGAAGAGGGAAACAGGAAGTGGGAAAGAGGTAAACAGGAAGTGGGAATACAACAAGGTTAGAGTTTAACAGCTTAATTCCACTGTGGTCCTTTTGAAGAGGGAAACAGGAAGTGGGAAAGAGGTAAACAGGAAGTGGGAATACAACAAGGTTAGAGTTTAACAGCTTATTTCCACTGTGGTCCTTTTGAAGAGGGAAACAGGAAGTGGGAATACAACAAGGTTAGGCGACGATTGTAATGACAGAGACCATTGTTGTTTGTTTCACAACATCTGATAATACAATTTCCGTTCCTAATAAACAACTATGGTACATATTCCTTGTCTCACAAACCCTTAAATATATAAATAATCCATCCCTAATCCCTATATATATATATATATATATATATGCATACACACACACACACACATACATACAAGAAAATCACATTATAATAAACAACAGGCACCAAAAAGGCCGACCAAATCCGGGGGATTTCCTTCACCTACTTTAATCTTACCACTCCCTTTTCAGACATGCTACTATTCAGCCATTTTGTTTTTCCAGAGAGAACTTCCAACTACCTAATGAAGGTTATGCATTTCAGAGATTATTCCAAAGAACGGCAGCTGGAGTGGCTTCCTTTCCTCTTTACCATAGCCACTGCCCAAGCCTGAAGCGGGGTTGTTTGGTACGCGTACAGTCCACCCTCAAGGTTTCCAAACGGCCAAACATTCAATGACATCCAGGGATATGGTGCAACAAAAATGTTTATTCTTCTGATATCTAACAAATAAATTATTCTCCAATCAACTTAAAGCAGCGAATACTTGACATGGAAAATACCTGTCTGTATGGTCAAAAAACTATACAGCTCCCGCATCTAGCAAGGACTCCCTCCCCCGAACTTCCTGCCTTTATCCTAACACACTTACCACAATACAATGAACAAGCAAGAGGGGGGGGGGGGGGGCAAAAACTGAGTTACACTAACAACAAATGAATATATCTCAATCAGGTAAATATAAATCATAAAGGTACCTCATATTTCATCATGTACATTAATATGTAATATATTTACACACATATACATGGAGCTCCACACAAATTTGTCCAAATCAATAACAGCTGAGTATAAAAAACATGTATTTGTATTTTCCCCTCCACTTTTTAATGTCAGTTTGACTCCTTCTAGTTGAATAGTTATGGTTACCTCGGACCAAGTTAAAATAGTTACATAGCTACCTAGGGGATCGTACTCTGGACAATCTGATGTACGAGACGACATTTTATCTGAGCGACTCTCTCTCCCCTCCACTTTCAGTCATCTAAAGGCTTTCGACGTGGGAATAGTGAAGAGAAGTTTAAGAATCATTCTGACCTAATTTGTTCTGAGATGTCTGCAATTAATTTTTTATTATCTTTGGGAGGGGGGGCACTATGGTACCAGGAAGAGTGGCACTAAACAGGAAAGAGTGGCACTGAACAGGAAAGACTGGCACTGAACAGGAAAGACTGGCACGGGACAGGAAAGAGTGGCAGTGAACAGGAAAGAGTGGCACGGGACAGGAAAGAGTGACACTGAACAGGAAAGAGTGGCACGGAATAGGAAAGAGTGGCACTGAACAGGAAAGAGTGGCACTGAACAGGAAAGAGTAGCACGGGACAGGAAAGAGTGACACTGAACAGGAAAGACTGGCACGGGACAGGAAAGAGTGGCACTGAACAGGAAAGAGTGGCACTGAACAGGAAAGACTGGCACTGAACAGGAAAGAGTGGCACTGAACAGGAAAGACTGGCACTGAACAGGAAAGACTGGCACTGAACAGGAAAGAGTGGCACGGGACAGGAAAGAGTGGCACGGGACAGGAAAGACTGGCACGGGAAAGGAAAGACTGGCACTGAACAGGAAAGACTGGCACTGAACAGGAAAGAGTGGCACGGGACAGGAGAGAGTGGCACGGGAACAGGAGAGAGTGGCACTGAACAGGAAAGAGTGGCACGGGAACAGGAGAGAGTGGCACGGGAACAGGAGAGAGTGGCACTGAACAGGAGAGAGTGGCACGGGAACAGGAAAGAGGGGCACTGAACAAGAGCCCCTGCCAATGTCCCCATTTTTCATTCTTATCCAGATATTTTGGAGGTTGTAGCCAGGAACCTAATTGTATGGTTCACTTTGGAGATAATATTTTGCACCATCTTTTGCACCATCTCCCCTGTCAGTTGATTATCTTGCACACATCCAAGATATTTAACAGAGTCGTTTGATGTGACTACTACTCTGTCACCTAATACCACCTTTAAAAATCTGGGGATTTTCTGCTGTTTTTACTTTGGACGCGAACAAGATGGACTCTTCCCCCCCCCCCCAAGGTGAAGTGACAGATTATAATGGTATAAAACCATTTACTGACATACAGAAGTTCAAGATGGACTCTTCCCCCCCCCCCCCCCCCCCCCCAAGGTGAAGTGACAGATTATCAGTCATTTGATTATCTTGGTATAAAACCATTTACTGACATTCAGAAGTTCAGCCCTGAGGGATTTCTCAACCACATGTTTGTCTTGGTGGGGAAACCAACAGAACTCACCTTACCATACTCTCCCCTGTCAGTTGATTATCTTGGAAACCAACAGAATTCATCCTGCATTATAGGAGAAAAGACAAGCAGGGTCAGATAATAATAATCACAGTGGGTGTAGAGGTCACTACCTCAGGAGTTAAATGTCAGTTGGCTTTTCATAGCCGAGCATTCAGAGGTCAGGACAGCAGGTGAGAGAGAGAGATGAAAACAGCAGGTCAAGGGACAAGGGACAAGGTTGCATGTCCGGTGAACAGGTCAGGGTTCAGAGATAGAACAGTTGAAACTGGAGCAGCAGCCGAGAGTCATCATGTCAAGTAGTCATGTGTAACCGTCCCCTCGCCCATACCCGGGCGCGAACCAGGGACCCTTTGCACACATCAACAACTGACACCCACGAAGCATCGTTACCCATCGCTCCACAAAAGCCGCTGCCCTTGCAGAGCCAAGAGGGAAACAACTACTTCAAGGTCTCAGAGCGAGTGACGTCACCGATTGAAACGCTATTTAGTGCGCACCACCGCTAACTAAGCTAGCTGTTTCACATCCGTTACACATGGTCCCAGGGTTCAGGTCCTCCGGGAGCGGAGGGAGAGAGAGAGAATTAGAGGGAGCATATTTCAATTCACACAGGACATCAAATAAGACAGGAGAAGTACTCCAGATATAACAAACTGACCCTAGCCCCCCGACACATAAACTACTGCAGCATAAATACTGGAGGCTGAGACAGGAGGGGTCAGGAGACACTGTGGCCCCATCCGATGATACCCAGACAGGAAAATCACGTCAGTGACTCAATCCACTCAAATGACGCACCTCTCCTAGGGAGGGCATGAAAGAGCCCTAGTAAGCCAGTGACTCAGCCCCTGTAATAGGGTTAGAGGCAGAAAATCCCAGTGGAAAGAGGGGAACCTTTCCGTTCACCTACACACTCCTGGGCCAGACTACACTCAATCATATGACCCACTGAAGAGACGAGTCTTCAGTAGAGACTTAAAGGTTGAGACCGAGTTTGCGTCTCTGACATGGGTAGGCAGACCGTTCCATAAAAATGGAGCTCTATAGGAGAAATCCCTGCCTCCAGCTGTTTGCTTAGAAATTCTAGGGACAATTAGGAGGCCTGCATCTTGTGACCGTAGCGTACGTGTAGGTATGTACGGCAGGACCAAATCAGAGAGATAGGTAGGAGCAAGCCCATGTAATGCTTTGTAGGTTAGCAGTAAAACCTCAAAATCAGCCCTTGCCTTAACAGGAAGCCAGTGTAGGGAGGCTAATATCAAATATTTTTTATTCTAGTCAAGATTCTCTCAGCCGTGTTCAGCACTAGCAGAAGATAATTTAGTGCTTTATCCGGGTAGCCGGAAAGTAGAGCATTGCAGTAGTCTAACCTAGAAGTGACAAAAGCATGGATTAATTTTTCTGCATCATTTTTGGACCAAATAGATTCTGATTTTTTTTACAATGTTACGTAGATGGAAAAAAGCTGTCCTTGAAACAGTCCTGATATATTCGTCAAAAGAGAGATCAGGGTTCAGAAGTGACGCCGAGGTCCGTCACAGTTTTTATTTTTGAGACGACAAACTATCAAGATTTCACTTCATGATTACAGATGTAGGTGCTACAGTTATTGTGGCATGAAGTCTTTTGAGTTGACCAGGAACAGGAAACAGGAAGGAAGACAGAGGTTTCCAACCAGGGATACTAGAACGCCCAGGGGGCCTGTCAACACGGTGAGAAGACTCATGAGACCATTGGTCTACTGGTCAAATACACAAGAGGGGGTACTTCAGGGGTACTCTGGGCAGAACTAAATTCTCTCTCCCCCTCTCCTCTCTCTCTCTCTCTCTCTTGAAAAAGGTTGGGAAGAGAGGAGGAGAGGGGAGAGGAAAGAAAAGAAGAGAGGAGAAGGGGGAGAAGTGGGAGGTGAGGTGAGGGGGAGTGAAGTGGAGGAGAGGGGGTGAGGAGGGGAGGTGAGGGGGAGAGAAGTGGAGAAGGGGAGAGTAAAGGGGAGGTGAGGAGGGGAGGTGAGGGGGAGGGAAGTGGAGAAGGGGAGAGGGGAGGAGACGGGGAGAGAATTGGAGGAGGGGAGAGGAGAGGAGAGGGGTAGAGGGGAGGTGAGAAGGAGAGGAGAGGGGGAGGGAGAAAGAAGAAGAGGAGGAGGAGGAGGGAGGGAGAAGAAGAGGAGGGAGAGAGAAGAGGAGAGATGGGTTCAGTCAAGCAGCAGTCAATAATATAATGGAGTCAGTTCAGCGCCTCAGGAGAAACTCTATTAGAGGACAACAGATACTGAAATAAACTACACTAGACTGGAGGAGTCTGTGTGTGTGTGTGTGTGTGTGTGTGTGTGTGTGTGTGTGTGTGTGTGTGTGTGTGTGTTGACCCCATCCGGTTTCAGCGCAGAAGGGATGGTTATGCACTCAAACAGAACAGTCTGGTTGCATAGCAACTAACTAACCCTCCATTTCTCTCTCTCTGTCTCTCTCTCTCTCTGTCTCTGTCTCTCTCTCTCTCTCTCTCTCTCTCTCTCTCTGTCTCTGTCTCTGTCTCTGTCTCTGTCTCTCTCTCTCTCTCTCTGTCTCTGTCTCTGTCTCTGTCTCTGTCTCTCTCTCTCTCTCTCTCTCTCTCTCTGTCTCTGTCTCTGTCTCTCTCTCTCTCTCTCTCTGTCTCTCTGTCTCTCTCTATCTCTCTGTCTCTCTCTCTTTGTCTCTCTGTGTCTCTCTGTCACTCTGTCTCTCTGTCTCTCTCTCTCTCTGTCTCTCTCTCTCTCTGTCTCTCTCTCTCTCTCTGTCTCTCTGTCTCTCTCTCTGTCTCTCTCTCTGTCTCTGTCTCTGTCTGTCTCTGTCTCTCTCTCTCAGTAGTTGAACAAGTTAACAACCTGAAAACAAGATGAGGAGAGAGAGACGGAGCACACAGTTTGTGTTCTCTATATCTGAGGCTACTGTATAATCTGGTACTGTATAACTGGTACTGTAGAATCTGGTACTGTATAACTGGTACTGTAGAATCTGGTACTGTATAACTGGTACTGTAGAATCTGGTACTGTAGAATCTGGTACTGTAGAATCTGGTACTGTATAACTGGTACTGTAGAGTCTGGTACTGTAGAATCTGGTACTGTAGAATCTGGTACTGTAGAGTCTGGTACTGTAGAGTCTGGTCCTGTATAACTGGTACTGTATAACTGGTACTGTAGAATCTGGTACTGTAGAATCTGGTACTGTAGAATCTGGTACTGTATAACTGGTACTGTATAACTGGTACTGTAGAATCTGGTACTATAGAATCTGGTACTGTAGAATCTGGTACTGTATAACTGGTACTGTAGAATCTGGTACTGTAGAATCTGGTACTGTAGAATCTGGTACTGTATAACTGGTACTGTAGAATCTGGTACTGTATAACTGGTACTGTAGAATCTGGTACTGTATAACTGGTACTGTAGAATCAGGTACTGTATAACTGGTACTGTAGAATCAGGTACTGTAGAATCTGGTACTGTAGAATCTGGTACTATATAACTGGTACTGTAGAATCAGGTACTGTAGAATCTGGTACTGTAGAATCTGGTACTATATAACTGGTACTGTATAACTGGTACTGTAGAATCTGGTACTGTAGAATCTGGTACTGTAGAATCTGGTACTATATAAGTGGTACTGTATAATTGGTACTGTAGAATCTGGTACTGTAGAATCTGGTACTATATAACTGGTACTATATAACTGGTACTGTAGAATCTGGTACTGTATAACTGGTACTGTAGAATCTGGTACTATATAACTGGTACTGTAGAATCTGGTACTGTAGAATCTGGTACTGTAGAATCTGGTACTGTATAACTGGTACTGTAGAATATGGTACTGTATAACTGGTACTGTAGAATCTGGTACTGTATAACTGGTACTGTAGAATCAGGTACTGTATAACTGGTACTGTAGAATCAGGTACTGTAGAATCTGGTACTGTAGAATCTGGTACTATATAACTGGTACTGTAGAATCAGGTACTGTAGAATCTGGTACTGTAGAATCTGGTACTATATAACTGGTACTGTATAACTGGTACTGTAGAATCTGGTACTGTAGAATCTGGTACTGTAGAATCTGGTACTATAT
>NC_092159.1:64739063-64784063 GCF_045791955.1 Oncorhynchus clarkii lewisi | reverse complement strand
AACTCATTCACGTCTTTGTCTCCCTCGCCAGAGCCTCCCGTCTGGTTTCCACTAGATTCCACAGCCACTAAGGCCAGATTCCACAGCCACTAAGACCAGATTCCACAGCCAATAAGGCCAGATTCCACAGCCACTAAGGCCAGATTCCACAGCCACTAAGACCAGATTCCACAGCCACTAAGGCCAGATTCCACAGCCACTAAGACCAGATTCCACAGACAGAAAGGCCAGATTCCACAGCCACTAAAACCAGATTCCACAGCCAGAAAGGCCAGATTCCACAGCCACTAAGGTCAGATTCCACAGCCACTAAGGCCAGATTCCACAGCCACTAAGACCAGATTCCACAGCCACTAAGGCCAGATTCCACAGCCACTAAGGCCAGATTCCACAGACAGAAAGTCCAGATTCCACAGCCACTAAGACCAGACTCCACAGCCACTAAGGCCAGATTCCACAGCCACTAAGGTCAGATTCCACAGCCACTAAGACCAGATTCCACAGCCACTAAGGCCAGATTCCACAGCCACTAAGACCAGATTCCACAGCCACTAAGGTCAGATTCCACAGCCACTAAGACCAGATTCCACAGCCAGAAAGGCCAGATTCCACAGCCACTAAGGTCAGATTCCACAGCCACTAAGGCCAGATTCCACAGCCACTAAGACCAGATTCCACAGCCACTAAGGCCAGATTCCACAGCCACTAAGGCCAGATTCCACAGACAGAAAGTCCAGATTCCACAGCCACTAAGACCAGACTCCACAGCCACTAAGGCCAGATTCCACAGCCACTAAGGTCAGATTCCACAGCCACTAAGACCAGATTCCACAGCCACTAAGGCCAGATTCCACAGCCACTAAGACCAGATTCCACAGACAGAAAGGCCAGATTCCACAGCCACTAAAACCAGATTCCACAGCCAGAAAGGCCAGATTCCACAGCCACTAAGGTCAGATTCCACAGCCACTAAGGCCAGATTCCACAGCCACTAAGACCAGATTCCACAGCCACTAAGGCCAGATTCCACAGCCACTAAGGCCAGATTCCACAGCCACTAAGGTCAGATTCCACAGCCACTAAGGTCAGATTCCACAGCCACATTCTGCTTCACCAATGACATTATTCGTTGGACAGAGACAGAGCACACTCTTTTTTTTTATAAATTAAGAGATTGCTTTCTTCTTTGCAAATGCTATATTGATCAGTAGAAATAAAAGATGTTCTCCCAGTAGTTTGCCGATTTAAAATAAGTCCTAGATGGAAGGGATTGTTTGTAATTTGTAGCCCCATGAAATCAGCTAAAACAAACTGAATAACTCAATCACACACTCCTATGGATGAATGTATCAGGCCTCCCGAGGGGCGCAGTGGTCTAAGGCACTACATCGCAGCGCTAGCTGTGCCACTAGAGATTCTGGGTTCGCAGCCGGCCCACGCCCGGGAGACCCATGGGGGTGGCGCACAACTGGCCCAGCGTTGTCTGGGTTACGGAAGGGTTTGGCACGGGCAGGGATGTCCTTGTCCCGTCGCGCTCTAGCGACTCCTGTGGCGGGCCGGGCGCAGTGCACGCTGACACGGTCGCCAGGTGTTAGTACGGTGGTTCCTCCGACACATTGGTGCGGCTGGCTTCCGGGGGTTAAGCGAGCGTTGTGTCAAGAAGCAGTGCGGCTTGGTCGGGGTTGTTGTTTTGCAGCTCTCGACCTTCGCCTCTACCGAGTCCGTACGAGAGTTGCAGTGATGAGACAAGACTGTAACTACCGATTGGAGGAAAAGTAACATAAATAAATACCTTAAATAATCTGTGGAAAGACCTGGACCAATGGGATCGAGGTATGTCATACTAAACCTCGTATCAGTAACGAAGTCCAAATTCTGGTATGGTGACGACACACACACACACACACACACACACACACACACACACACACACACACACACACACACACACACACACACACACACACACACACACACACACACACACAGCTGATGTAAGGTAAATAGTGACACCTATCAGTGTGGAATAGTCAACTGTCTCAACACATGTTGCCGTGGCAACCTGACCCCACTCTGACCCCAGCTCTGACAGCTCTGGGAATCCACACTGGAGGGTATGTGGGGAGGGGGGGGGGGGGGGGGTTGTGTCTTGGTGACGGAGAGCATCACTACAGTCCCACTGTGTCATCAATCACTTAATGACACCCCTACTGGGGAATACACACCTCATATCAGTAACGAAGTCCACACACACACACACACACACACACACACACACACATACACTCGCGCGCACGCACGCACACACTGAGTTATTACCCTTATCTCTCTCTCTCTCTCTCTCTCTCTCTGGTTAGAGGAACAACTGGTCTCTGGTTAGAGGAACAACTGGCCCCTGGTTAGAGGAACAACTGGCCCTGGTCCCTGGTTAGAGGAACAACTGGCCCTGGTCCCTGGTTAGAGGAACAACTGGCCCTGGTTAGAGGAACAACTGGCCCTGGTCCCTGGTTAGAGGAACAACTGGCCCTGGTTAGAGGAACAACTGGTCCCTGGCTAGAGGAACAACTGGTCCCTGGTTAGAGGAACAACTGGTCCCTGGCTAGAGGAACAACTGGTCCCTGGTTAGAGGAACAACTGGTCCCTGGTTAGAGGAACAACTGGTCCCTGGTTAGAGGAACAACAGGTCCCTGGTTAGAGGAACAACTGGTCCCTGGTCCCTGGTTAGAGGAACAACTGGTCCCTGGTTAGAGGAACAACTGGCCCTGGTTAGAGGAACAACTGGCCCAGGTCCATGGTTAGAGGAACAACATGCCCTGGTTGGAGGAACAACTGGCCCTGGTCCCTGGTTAGAGGAACAACTGGTCCCTGGTTAGAGGAACAACTGGTCCCTGGTCCTTGGTTAGAGGAACAACTGGTCCCTGGTCCCTGGTTAGAGGAACAACTGGTCCCTGGTTAGAGGAACAACTGGTCCCTGGTTAGAGGAACAACTGGTCCCTGGTTAGAGGAACAACTGGTCCCTGGTTAGAGGAACAACTGGCCCCTGGTTAGAGGAACAACTGGCCCCTGGTTAGAGGAACAACTGGTCCCTGGTTAGAGGAACAACTGGCCCTGGTTAGAGGAACAACTGGTCCCTGGTTAGAGGAACAAATGGTCCCTGGTTAGAGGAACAACTGGTCCCTGGTTAGAGGAACAACTGGTCTCTAGTTAGAGGAACAACTGGCCCAGGTCCCTGAATAGAGGAACAACTGGTCCCTGGTTAGAGGAACAACTGGTCCTGGTTAGAGGAACAACTGGCCCTGGTCCCTGGTTAGAGGAACAACTGGCCCTGGTCCCTGGTTAGAGGAACAACTGGTCCCTGGTTAGAGGAACAACTGGTCCTGGTTAGAGGAACAACTGGCCCTGGTCCCTGGTTAGAGGTACAACTGGTCCCTGGTTAGAGGTACAACTGGTCGCTGGTTAGAGGAACAACTGGCCCTGGTTAGAGGAACAACTGGCCCAGGTCCATGGTTAGAGGAACAACTGGCCCTGGTTAGAGGAACAACTGGCCCAGGTCCCTGGTTAGAGGAACAACTGGCCCCTGGTTAGAGGAACAACTGGCCCCTGGTTAGAGGAACAACTGGCCCTGATCCCTGGTTAGAGGAACAACTGGCCCTGGTCCCTGGTTAGAGGAACAACTGGCCCTGGTTAGAGGTACAACTGGTCCCTGGTTAGAGGAACAACTGGTCCCTGATTAGAGGAACAACTGGCCCTGGTCCCTGGTTAGAGGAACAACTGGTCCCTGGTTAGAGGAACAACTGGTCCCTGGTTAGAGGAACAACTGGCCCTGGTTAGAGGTACAACTGGTCCCTGGTTAGAGAAACAACTGGTCCCTGGTTAGAGGAACAACTGGCCCAGGTCCCTGGTTAGAGGAACAACTGGTCCCTGGTTAGAGGAACAACTGGCCCAGGTCCCTGGTTAGAGGAACAACTGGTCTCTGGTTAGAGGAACAACTGGCCCCTGGTTAGAGGAACAACTGGCCCTGGTCCCTGGTTAGAGGAACAACTGGCCCTGGTCCCTGGTTAGAGGAACAACTGGCCCTGGTTAGAGGAACAACTGGCCCTGGTCCCTGGTTAGAGGAACAACTGGCCCTGGTTAGAGGAACAACTGGTCCCTGGCTAGAGGAACAACTGGTCCCTGGTTAGAGGAACAACTGGTCCCTGGCTAGAGGAACAACTGGTCCCTGGTTAGAGGAACAACTGGTCCCTGGTTAGAGGAACAACTGGTCCCTGGTTAGAGGAACAACAGGTCCCTGGTTAGAGGAACAACTGGCCCAGGTCCCTGGTTAGAGGAACAACTGGTCCCTGGTTAGAGGAACAACTGGCCCTGGTTAGAGGAACAACTGGCCCAGGTCCATGGTTAGAGGAACAACATGCCCTGGTTGGAGGAACAACTGGCCCTGGTCCCTGGTTAGAGGAACAACTGGTCCCTGGTTAGAGGAACAACTGGTCCCTGGTCCTTGGTTAGAGGAACAACTGGTCCCTGGTCCCTGGTTAGAGGAACAACTGGTCCCTGGTTAGAGGAACAACTGGTCCCTGGTTAGAGGAACAACTGGTCCCTGGTTAGAGGAACAACTGGTCCCTGGTTAGAGGAACAACTGGCCCCTGGTTAGAGGAACAACTGGCCCCTGGTTAGAGGAACAACTGGTCCCTGGTTAGAGGAACAACTGGCCCTGGTTAGAGGAACAACTGGTCCCTGGTTAGAGGAACAAATGGTCCCTGGTTAGAGGAACAACTGGTCCCTGGTTAGAGGAACAACTGGTCTCTAGTTAGAGGAACAACTGGCCCAGGTCCCTGAATAGAGGAACAACTGGTCCCTGGTTAGAGGAACAACTGGTCCTGGTTAGAGGAACAACTGGCCCTGGTCCCTGGTTAGAGGAACAACTGGCCCTGGTCCCTGGTTAGAGGAACAACTGGTCCCTGGTTAGAGGAACAACTGGTCCTGGTTAGAGGAACAACTGGCCCTGGTCCCTGGTTAGAGGTACAACTGGTCCCTGGTTAGAGGTACAACTGGTCGCTGGTTAGAGGAACAACTGGCCCTGGTTAGAGGAACAACTGGCCCAGGTCCCTGGTTAGAGGAACAACTGGCCCTGGTTAGAGGAACAACTGGCCCAGGTCCCTGGTTAGAGGAACAACTGGCCCCTGGTTAGAGGAACAACTGGCCCCTGGTTAGAGGAACAACTGGCCCTGATCCCTGGTTAGAGGAACAACTGGCCCTGGTCCCTGGTTAGAGGAACAACTGGCCCTGGTTAGAGGTACAACTGGTCCCTGGTTAGAGGAACAACTGGTCCCTGGTTAGAGGAACAACTGGCCCTGGTCCCTGGTTAGAGGAACAACTGGTCCCTGGTTAGAGGAACAACTGGTCCCTGGTTAGAGGAACAACTGGCCCTGGTTAGAGGTACAACTGGTCCCTGGTTAGAGAAACAACTGGTCCCTGGTTAGAGGAACAACTGGCCCAGGTCCCTGGTTAGAGGAACAACTGGTCCCTGGTTAGAGGAACAACTGGCCCAGGTCCCTGGTTAGAGGAACAACTGGTCTCTGGTTAGAGGAACAACTGGTCCCTGGTTAGAGGAACAACTGGTCCCTGGTTAGAGGAACAACTGGTCCCTGGTTAGAGGAACAACTGGCCCTGGTCCCTGGTTAGAGGAACAACTGGCCCTGGTCCCTGGTTAGAGAAACATCTGGTCCCTGGTTAGAGGAACAACTGGTCCCTGGTTTGAGGAACAACTGGCCCTGGTTAGAGGAACAACTGGCCCAGGTCCCTGGTTAGAGGAACAACTGGCCCCTGGTTAGAGGAACAGCTGGCCCCTGGTTAGAGGAACAACTGGTCCCTGGTTAGAGGAACAACTGGTCCCTGGTTAGAGGAACAACTGGTCCCTGGTTAGAGGAACAACTGGTCCCTGGTTAGAGGAACAACTGGTCTCTGGTTAGAGGAACAACTGGCCCTGGTCCCTGGTTAGAGGAACAACTGGTCCCTGGTTAGAGGAACAACTGGTCCCTGGTCCCTGGTTAGAGGAACAACTGGCCCAGGTCCCTGGTTAGAGGAACAACTGGCCGAGGTCCCTGGTTAGAGGAACAACTGGCCCAGGTCCCTGGTTAGAGGAACAACTGGTCCCTGGTTAGAGGAACAACTGGTCCCTGGTTAGAGGAACAACTGGTCCTGGTTAGAGGAACAAATGGCCCTGGTCCCTGGTTAGAGGAACAACTGGCCCTGGTCCCTGGTTAGAGGAACAACTGGTCCCTGGTTAGAGGAACAGCTGGCCCCTGGTCCCTGGTTAGAGGAACAACTGGCCCTGGTCCCTGGTTAGAGGAACAACTGGCCCTGGTTAGAGGAACAACTGGCCCTGGTTAGAGGAACAACTGGCCCTGGTCCCTGGTTAGAGGAACAACTGTTTTTTCTCATTGAGAAAACATCTATTTTCCAAGAGAGGCCTGGTCCATTAGCAGCAATGGGGGAAACAACGTTTCAGACAAAACCTCTTACTAACACAACATTACACAAAACCTCTTACTAACACAACATTACACATAACCTCTTACTAACACTAACACGACATTACACAAAACCTCTTACTAACACAACATTACACAAAACCTCTTACTAACACAACATTACACAACACCTCTTACTAACACTAACACAACATTACACAACACCTCTTACTAACACAACATTACACATAACCTCTTACTAACACAACATTACACAAAACCTCTTACTAACACAACATTACACAACACCTCTCACTAACACTAACACAACATTACACAAAACCTCTTACTAACACTAACACAACATTACACAACACCTCTTACTAACACAACATTACACAACACCTCTTACTAACACAACATTACACAAAACCTCTTACTAACACAACATTACACAACACCTCTTACTAACACAACATTACACAACACCTCTTACTAACACAACATTACACAAAACCTCTTACTAACACAACATTACACAAAACCTCTTACTAACACTAACACAACATTACACAACACCTCTTCCTAACACAACATTACACAACACCTCTCACTAACACAACATTACACAAAACCTCTTACTAACACAACATTACACAACACCTCTTACTAACACTAACACAACATTACACAAAACCTCTTACTAACACAACATTACACAAAACCTCTTACTAACACAACATTACACAAAACCTCTTACTAACACAACATTACACAAAACCTCTTACTAACACAACATTACACAAAACCTCTTACTAACACAACATTACACAACACCTCTTACTAACACAACATTACACAAAACCTCTTACTAACACTAACACAAAATTACACAAAACCTCTTACTAACACTAACACAACATTACACAAAACCTCTTACTAACACTAACACAACATTACACAAAACCTCTCACTAACACTAACACAACATTACACAAAACCTCTCACTAACACTAACACAACATTACACAAAACCTCTCACTAACACTAACACAACATTACACAAAACCTCTTACTAACACAACATTACACAACACCTCTCACTAACACAACATTACACAAAACCTCTTACTAACACAACATTACACAAAACCTCTTACTAACACTAACACAACATTACACACAACCTCTCACTAACACAACATTACACAAAACCTCTTACTAACACTAACACAACATTACACAAAACCTCTTACTAACACAACATTACACAAAACCTCTTACTAACACAACATTACACAAAACCTCTTACTAACACAACATTACACAAAACCTCTTACTAACACTAACACAACATTACACAAAACCTCTCACTAACACTAACACAACATTACACAAAACCTCTTACTAACACTAACACAACATTACACAACACCTCTCACTAACACTAACACAACATTACACAACACCTCTTACTAACACAACATTACACAAAACCTCTTAATAACACTAACACAACATTACACAACACCTCTCACTAACACAACATTACACAAAACCTCTCACTAACACTAACACAACATTACACAAAACCTCTCACTAACACTAACACAACATTACACAACACCTCTTACTAACACAACATTACACAAAACCTCTTACTAACACTAACACAACATTACACAAAACCTCTTACTAACACAACATTACACAAAACCTCTTACTAACACAACATTACACAAAACCTCTTACTAACACAACATTACACAAAACCTCTTACTAACACTAACACAACATTACACAACACCTCTTACTAACACAACATTACACAACACCTCTTACTAACACAACATTACACAAAACCTCCTACTAACACAACATTACACAAAACCTCTTACTAACACAACATTACACAAAACCTCTTACTAACACAACATTACACAAAACCTCTTACTAACACAACATTACACAAAACCTCTTACTAACACAACATTACACAAAACCTCTTACTAACACTAACACAACATTACACAAAACCTCTTACTAACACTAACACAACATTACACAACACCTCTTACTAACACTAACACAACATTACACAAAACCTCTTACTAACACTAACACAACATTACACAACACCTCTTACTAACACAACATTACACAAAACCTCTTACTAACACAACATTACACAAAACCTCTTACTAACACAACATTACACAAAACCTCTTACTAACACAACATTACACAAAACCTCTTACTAACACAACATTACACAAAACCTCTTACTAACACAACATTACACATAACCTCTCACTAACACTAACACAACATTACACAACACCTCTTACTAACACTAACACAACATTACACAAAACCTCTTACTAACACAACATTACACAAAACCTCTTACTAACACAACATTACACAAAACCTCTTACTAACACAACATTACACAAAACCTCTTACTAACACTAACACAACATTACACAAAACCTCTTACTAACACAACATTACACAAAACCTCTTACTAACACAACATTACACAACACCTCTCACTAACACAACATTACACAACACCTCTTACTAACACAACATTACACAACACCTCTTACTAACACAACATTACACAAAACCTCTCACTAACACTAACACAACATTACACAACACCTCTCACTAACACAACATTACACATAACCTCTTACTAACACAACATTACACAAAACCTCTTACTAACACAACATTACACAAAACCTCTTACTAACACTAACACAACATTACACAAAACCTCTTACTAACACAACATTACACAAAGCCTCTTACTAACACAACATTACACAAAACCTCTTACTAACACAACATTACACAAAACCTCTCACTAACACTAACACAACATTACACAACACCTCTTACTAACACAACATTACACAAAACCTCTTACTAACACAACATTACACAAAACCTCTTACTAACACTAACACAACATTACACAAAACCTCTTACTAACACTAACACAACATTACACAAAACCTCTTACTAACACAACATTACACAAAACCTCTCACTAACACAACATTACACAACACCTCTCACTAACACAACATTACACAAAACCTCTTACTAACACAACATTACACAAAACCTCTTACTAACACTAACACAACATTACACAAAACCTCTTACTAACACAACATTACACAACACCTCTTACTAACACAACATTACACAACACCTCTTACTAACACAACATTACACAAAGCCTCTTACTAACACAACATTACACAACACCTCTTACTAACACTAACACAACATTACACAAAACCTCTCACTAACACTAACACAACATTACACAAAACCTCTTACTAACACTAACACAACATTACACAACACCTCTTACTAACACAACATTACACAAAACCTCTTACTAACACTAACACAACATTACACAACACCTCTTACTAACACTAACACAACATTACACAACACCTCTTACTAACACAACATTACACAACACCTCTTACTAACACAACATTACACAACACCTCTTACTAACACAACATTACACAAAACCTCTTACTAACACAACATTACACAACACCTCTTACTAACACAACATTACACAACACCTCTCACTAACACAACATTACACAACACCTCTTACTAACACAACATTACACAACACCTCTCACTAACACAACATTACACAAAACCTCTTACTAACACTAACACAACATTACACAAAACCTCTTACTAACACTAACACAACATTACACAACACCTCTTACTAACACTAACACAACATTACACAAAACCTCTTACTAACACAACAATACACAACACCTCTTACTAACACAACATTACACAACACCTCTTACTAACACTAACACAACATTACACAACACCTCTTACTAACACAACATTACACAAAACCTCTTACTAACACAACATTACACAAAACCTCTTACTAACACTAACACAACATTAAACAAAACCTCTTACTAACACTAACACAACATTACACAACACCTCTTACTAACACTAACACAACATTACACAACACCTCTCACTAACACAACATTACACAACACCTCTTACTAACACTAACACAACATTACACAAAACCTCTTACTAACACTAACACAACATTACACAACACCTCTTACTAACACAACATTACACAAAACCTCTTACTAACACTAACACAACATTACACAAAACTATAAACACACATACAATACAACATAAAAACACGAAGGTCTTGACTAAAAAAATAGAGCTGCTGTCCGAAAAACAATTACATTCTTCTATGATTTAAATACATCGATCAAGAGTATTAAAACTCCACCAATGAAACTGGATCATTACATTATTAAAATGGTGACGGGAGGAATGTGGTCCAAACTGGCCTGTTTGTAAAAAAAAAGGGGGGAGGGGCTTACTGTACGATAAATTCTACAGTAAGAGAAAGCAGTAAAAGACAACAAGAAAACACAATTTTTTTGTTGTTGCTGTAAATAGCATATTGATATGCTTATAAAGACAAGATGCCTCCACACTATCTAGAAAAATGTGCAGAGAACAGCCACAGACAAAACAAGGGAGCAGAACAATCGTTGGTACCAGCTGCAGCTGTTCCACAACTAGTCTGCTGTTCTATAACTACGGTCTATTCTAAGGGTATAGCTGTCTGACCACACTGACCTGTACAGATCTCTGAGGTTCTGTCTTCCAGTCTCCAGTTGGTCAGGAAGTCCCTTCCGTCTCTATGTCATGTGTTAACAGCTAGCGGGACAGGTGTAGTCACGTGACAGGAAAGGAGGTGGTGTTACTGACCAAGCTTCCTCTAGGAGGAACTCTTTCAATTGGTCAGTAGCCCACGGAGTAATATGAGACGTGTTGCTGAACTAATGTCCTGTAGACCTTCTAAACAACGTGTCTATGAGATGTGTTGCTGAACTAATGTCCTGTAGACCTTCTAAACAACGTGTCTATGAGATGTGTTGCTGAACTAATGTCCTGTAGACCTTCTAAACAACGTGTCTATGAGACGTGTGGCTGAACTAATGTCCTGTAGACCTTCTAAACAACGTGTCTATGAGACGTGTGGCTGAACTAATGTCCTGTAGACCTTCTAAACAACGTGTCTTTGATTACGTTCATGTGTAACTTTCAGTTCAATAATAACGAAATGAGACATGTAGCTGAACTAATGTCCTGTAAACCTTCTAAACAACGTGTCTATGAGACGTGTTGCTGAACTAATGTCCCATAGACCTTCTAAACAACGTGTCTATGAGACGTGTGGCTGAACTAATGTCCCGTAGACCTTCTAAACAACGTGTCTATGAGACGTGTGGCTGAACTAATGTCCCGTAGACCTTCTAAACAACGTGTCTATGAGACGTGTTGCTGAACTAATGTCCCGTAGACCTTCTAAACAACGTGTCTATGAGATGTGTTGCTGAACTATTGTCCTGTAGACCTTCTAAACAACGTGTCTATGAGACGTGTGGCTGAACTAATGTCCCGTAGACCTTCTAAACAACGTGTCTATGAGACGTGTTGCTGAACTAATGTCCTGTAGACCTTCTAAACAACGTCTTTGATTACGTTCATGTGTAACATTCAATTGAATAATAACGAAAGACGATGAAAAGTACGTAAACTCAGCAACAAAATAAAATAATAAAGAAACGTCCTCTCACTGTCAACTGTGTTTATTTTCAGAAAACTTTAATATGATTAAATATTTGTATGAACACAAGATTCAACAACTGAGACATAAACTGAACAAGTTCCACAGACATGTGACTAACAGAAATTGAATAATGTGTCCCTGAACAAACAGGGGGGGGGGTCAAAATCAAAAGTAACAGTCAGTATCTGTGTGTGGCCACCAGCTGCATTAAATACTGCAGGGCATCTCCTCCTCATGGACTGCACCAGATTTGCCAGTTCTTGCTGTGAGATGTCGCTGTTATCACCATGCTAACTTCGACAGGTGGCACTGATTTATATATCCTGGCACAAGTTCCCGGATCAGCCAATCAAAGATGGCCGACGTAGGTAGACTTGTTCACGGAAGCGTCCAACTACGATTTGATCAACTTGTCAAAATAACTGTCATGTGTAAAACGCCTAGGTCCATATAGGTAATTGTCACAGATTGTGGCAAAGGTTTCGAATCTCACATGAGTTCATCCCCCCCCACCTCCCCCTCCTTATGAAATGTAGATTGACATGTATTGTAGATTGTGTTGAAAAAGGTACGCAGCCAACAGGTGATTACTCCCCCTGCTGGTGAGGAGACATTACTGTAGGCTATATTACCTGGTGATTACGCCCCCTGCTGGTGAGGAGACATTACTGTAGGCTATATAACCTGGTGATTACTCCCCCTGCTGGTGAGGAGACATTACTGTAGGCTATATTACCTGGTGATTACGCCCCCTGCTGGTGAGGAGACATTACTGTAGGCTATATTACCTGGTGATTACTCCCCCTGCTGGTGAGGAGACATTACTGTAGGCTATATTACCTGGTGATTACGCCCCCTGCTGGTGAGGAGACATTACTGTAGGCTATATTACCTGGTGATTACGCCCCCTGCTGGTGAGGAGACATTACTGTAGGCTATATTACCTGGTGATTACGCCCCCTGCTGTTGAGGAGACATTACTGTAGGCTATATTACCTGGTGATTACGCCCCCTGCTGGTGAGGAGACATTACTGTAGGCTATATTACCTGGTGATTACGCCCCCTGCTGGTGAGGAGACATTAGTGCAGGCTATATTACCTGATGATTACTCCCCCTGCTGGTGAGGAGACATTACTGTAGGCTATATTACCTGATGATTACGCCCCCTGCTGGTGAGGAGACATTACTGTAGGCTATATTACCTGGTGATTACGCCCCCTGCTGGTGAGGAGACATTACTGTAGGCTATATTACCTGATGATTGAGGAGACATTATTACTCTAGGCTATATTACCTGGTGATTACGCCCCCTGCTGGTGAGGAGCCATTAGTGTAGGCTATAATTACCTGGTGATTACGCCCCCTGCTGGTGAGGAGACATTACTGTAGGCTATATTACGTTGTGATTACGCCTCCTGCTGGTGAGGAGCCATGGACTCCATCAGAAAAGCATTGGCTCCATTAGAAAATAATTGACTCAATCAGAAAAGCATTGTCTCCATCAGAAAAACATTCAGATTAAGACCTACAATCATTCAGGTGACAATATGAGGTGACAATATGCCTTCTGACAGTCAGCCATACGGTATGAGTCTCTCTCTGCACTTGGAGTGGTCACACACACACACACACACACACACACACACACACACACACACACACAGAGGGGGGGAGAGGTAACGGGAGAGCAGAGAGCAGATGGTCCCAGTGCATTACTAGATAATAACGAGGAGGAGGAGGGAGGAGGAAGAGGAGGAGGGAGAGGGGGAGGAGGAAGAGGAGGAGGGAGGAGGAGGGGGAGGAGGGAGGAGGAGGAGGAGGGAGAGGAGGGAGGAGGAGGAAGAGGAGGAAGAGGAGGAGGAGGGAGAGGAGGGGGAGAAGGAGTAAGAGGAGGAGGAGGAGGAGGAAGAGGCCATAGGGGTGAGAGGGTTAAAACACCACACTGACTGACACACAGCTGACTGAAACACAGCTGACTGTCACACAGCTGACTGTCACACAGCTGACTGACACACAGCTGACTGAAACACAGCTGACTGACACACAGCTGACTGAAACACAGCTGACTGAAACACAGCTGACTGACACACAGCTGACTGAAACACAGCTGACTGACACACAGCTGACTGACACACAGCTGACTGACACACAGCTGACTGAAACACAGCTGACTGAAACACAGCTGACTGACTGACTGACTGACACACAGCTGACTGAAACACAGCTGACTGAAACACAGCTGACTGAAACACAGCTGACTGAAACACAGCTGACTGAAACACAGCTGACTGACACACAGCTGACTGAAACACAGCTGACTGACTCTCAGCTGACTGACACACAGCTGACTGAAACACAGCTGACTGAAACACACCAAGACCCCCTCTACACAACACCTCCATCAGCACCAAGACCCCCTCTACACAACACCAAGACCCCCTCTACACAACACCAAGACCCCCTCTACACAACACCAAGACCCCCTCTACACAACACCAAGACCCCCTCTACACAACACCAAGACCCCCTCTACACAACACCAAGACCCCCTCTACACAACACCAAGACCCCCTCTACACAACACCAAGACCCCCTCTACACAACACCAAGACCCCCTCTACACAACACCAAGACCCCCTCTACACAACACCAAGACCCCCTCTACACAACACCAAGACCCCCTCTACACAACACCAAGACCCCCTCTACACAACACCAAGACCCCCTCTACACAACACCTCCATCAGCACCCAGACCCCCTCTACTCAACACCTCTATCAGCACCCAGACCCCCTCTACACAACACCTATATCATCCCCCAGACCCCATCTACTCAACACCTCTATCAGCACCCAGACCCCCTCTACACAACACCTCTATCAGCACCCAGACCCCCTCTACACAACACCTCTATCAGCACCAAGACCCCCTCTACACAACACCTATATCAACACCCATGCCCCCTCTAGTCAACACCTCCATCAGCACCCAGACCCCTCTACACAACACCTCTATCAGCACCAAGACCCCCTCTACACAACACCTATATCAGCAACCAGACCCCCTCTGCACAACACCTCTATCAGCACCCAGACCCCCTCTACACAACACCTCTATCAGCACCCAGACCCCCTCTACACAACACCTCTATCAGCAACAAGACCCCCTCTACACAACACCTCTATCAGCACCAAGACCCCCTCTAGTCAACACCTCTATCAGCACCCAGACCCCCTCTACACAACACCTCTATCAGCAACAAGACCCCCTCTACACAACACCTCTATCAGCACCCAGACCCCCTCTAGTCAACACCTCCATCAGCACCAAGACCCCCTCTAGTCAACACCTCTATCAGCACCCAGACCCCCTCTAGTCAACACCTCCATCAGCACCCAGACCCCCTCTACATATATATTTATATATTTTGATTTCGCCTTTATTTTACCAGGTCGGCCAGCTGAGAACAAGTTCTCATTTTCATCTGCGACCCTGACCAAGATAAAGCAGCGCAACACAAACAACAACAACAACAACAGAGTTACACATGGAATAAACAAAACATACAATCAATCCTCTACTCTAGAGTACAAATATATATATATATATATCATGTGCAAATGAGGTGAGATAAGAGAGGTAAGGCAATAAATAGGCCATGGTGGCAAAGTAATTACAACATAGCAATTAAACACTGGAATGGTAAATGTGCAGGAGATGAATGTGCAGGTAGAGATACTGAGGTGCAAGATAAATAAATCAATACAGTATGGGGATGAGGGTAGATTGGATGGGCTGTTTACAGATGAGCTATGTATAACAAGGATTGGGAATAACTTCCTGTATATCTCTGTCCTGTATAGCAGGGATTGGGAATAACTTCCTGTATATCTCTGTCCTGTATAACAAGGATTGGGAATAACTTCCTGTATATCTCTGTCCTCTATAACAGGGATTGTGAATAACTTCCTGTACAGCTCTGTCCTGTATAACAAGGATTGTGAATAACTCTCTGTATATCTCTGTCTTGGGTGTATCACCCTCCTCTCATTTCTGTATCACCCTCCTCTCCTCTCCTCTCCTCTCCTCTCCTCTCCTCTCCTCTCCTCTCCTCTCCTCTCCTCTCCTCTCCTCTCCTCTCCTCTGCCCTCCTCTCCTCTCATTTCTGTATCATTCTCCTCTCCTCTCCTGTCCTCTCCTCTCCTCTCCTCTCCTCTCCTCTCATTTCTGTATCACTCTCCTCTCCTCTCCTCTCCTCTCTTATCCTCTCCTCTCCTCTCCTCTCATTTCTCTATCACTCTCCTCTCCTCTCCTCTCCTCTCCTCTCCTCTCCTCTCCTCTTATCCTCTTATCTCTCCTCTTCCAGTTCTCTGCTGCCTGTGACTGGAACGAATTGCAAAAATCGCTGAAGTTGGAGACTTTTATCTCCCTCACCAACTTCAAACATCTGCTATCTGAGCAGCTAACCAATCGCTGCAGCTGTAAATAGTCTATCGGTAAATAGCCCACCCATTTTTACCTACCTCATCCCCATACTGTTTATATTTATTTACTTTTCTGCTCTTTTGCACACCAATATCTCTACCTGTACATGACCATCTGATCATTTATCACTCCAGTGTTAATCTGCAAAATTGTAACTATTCGCCTACCTTCTCATGCCTTTTGCACACAATGTATATAGACTCTCTTTTTTTTCTACTGTGTTATTGACTTGTTAATTGTTTACTCCATGTGTAACTCTGTGTTGTCTGTTCACACTGCTATGCTTTATCTTGGCCAGGTCGCAGTTGCAAATGAGAACTTGTTCTCAACTAGCCTACCTGGTTAAATAAAGGTGTTCTCAACTGGCCTACCTGGTTAAATAAAGGTGTTCTCAACTAGCCTACCTGGTTAAATAAAGGTGAAATTAAAAAAATTAAAAAAATAAATATTCTCCTCTCCTCTCCTTTTATCTCCTCCCCTCTCATTTCTCTATCACTCTCCTCTCCTCTTCTCTCCTCTCTTCTCCTCTCCTCTTGTCCTCTCCTCTCCTCTCCTCTCCTCTCCTCTCCTCTCCTCTCCTCTCCTCTCCTCTCCTCTACTCTCCTCTCCTCTCCTCTCCTCTCCTCTAATCCTCTCCTCTAATCCTCTCCTCTAATCCTCTCCTCTTATCTCCTCTTCTCATTTCTGTATCACTCTCCTCTCCTCTCCTCTCCTCTCCTCTCCTCTCCTCTTCTCAGGGTAGCCTAGTGGTTAGAGCGTTGGACTAGTAACCGGAAGGTTGCAAGTTCAAACCCTGAAGGTACAAGGTACAAATCTGTCGTTCTGCCCCTGAACAGGCAGTTAACCCACTGTTCCTAGGCCGTCATTGAAAATAAGAATTTGTTCTTAACTGACTTGCCTAGTAAAATAAAGGTAAAATAAAAAAAAAAAATTCTGTATCACTCTCCTCTCCTCTCCTCTCATTTCTGTATCACTCTCCTCTCCTCTCCTCTCCTCTCCTCTCCTCTTCTCATTTCTGTATCACTCTCCTCTCCTCTCCTCTCCTCTCCTCTCCTCTCCTCTTCTCATTTCTGTATCACTCTCCTCTCCTCTCCTCTCCTCTCCTCTCCTCTCCTCTCCTCTCCTCTCCTCTCCTCTCCTCTCCTCTCCTCTCTGTATCACCCTCCTCTCCTTTCATTTCCCTATCGCCCTCCTCTCCTCTCCTTTCTTCTCTCTTCATGTTTCTTAAAATATCATCATTTATATTATTATTTGAGCGTGCAGAGAGATGAAACTGGCTTCCACCCACCCACTCTCTCTATATATTTCTACCCCTTCTCTATCTCTCTCTCTCTCTCTCTACCCCTTCTCCCCCCTTCTCCCTCTCTCCCCCCTCTCTCTCTCTACCCCTTCTCTCTCTCTCTCTCTCGCTCCTCTTCTCCCTCTCTCCCCCCTCTCTCTCTCCTCTTCTCTTCTCCCTCTCTGTCCCCTCTCTCTCTCTACCCCTTCTCCCTCTCTCTCGCTCCCCTTCTCCCTCTCTCTCTCGCTCCCCTTCTCCCTCTCTGTCCCCTCTCTCTCTCCCCTCTCTCTCTCCTCTTCTCTTCTCCCTCTCTCCCCCTCTCTCTCTCCTCTCTCTCTCCTATTCTCTTCTCCCTCTCCCCCCTCTCTCATTTTCTTTCTGTCTCTCCTATCGTTCAATAATATATCTGATGGATGTATATTTCACTGCCTTTGTATGAGACAGACAGACAGACTGCAACCAGGGGAAACCTCTTACACTAAGACTCCCTCCACCCAGGAGAGGAGAGGAGAGGAGAAGGGAAGGGAAGGGAAGGGAAGGGAAGGGAAGAGAAGAGAAGAGAAGAGAAGGGAAGGGAAGAGAAGAGAAGAGAAGAGAAGAGAAGAGAAGAGAAGAGAAGAGAAGAGAAGAGAAGAGAAGAGAAGAGAAGAGAAGAGAAGGGAAGGGAAGGGAAGGGAAGGGAAGGGAAGGGAAGAGAAGAGAAGAGAAGAGAAGAGAAGAGAAGAGAAGAGAAGAGAAGAGAAGAGAAGAGAAGAGAAGAGAAGAGAAGAGAAGAGAAGAGGAGGGGAGGGGAGGGGAGGGGAGGGGAGGGGAGGGGAGGGGAGGGGAGGGGAGGGGAGGGGAGAGGAGAGGAGAGGAGAGGAGAGGTCCAGCCCCTAAGCCAGTAGAACACAGCTATCAACAGAGAAGTAGGGCTGTAGGCAGTAGGGAAGTAGGGCTGTAGGCAGTAGGGCTGTAGGCAGTAGGGCTGTAGGCTGTAGGCAGTAGGGCTGTAGTCAGTAGGCCTGTAGGAAGCATGGCTGCAGGCAGTAGGGCTGTAGGCAGTAGGGCTGTAGGCAGTAGGGCTGTAGAGCAGCAGGGCTTTAGGCAGTAGGGCTTTAGGCAGTAGGCCTGTAGGAAGCAGGGCTGCAGGCAGTAGGGCTGTAGGCAGTAGGGCTGTAGGCAGTAGGGCTGTAGGCAGTAAGGCAGTAGGGCAATTGGGCTGTGGGCATTAAGGCTGTATGCAGTAAGGTAGTAGGGCAGTAGGCAGTAGGGCAGTAGGGCTGTAGGCAGTAGGGCTGTAGAGAGTAGGGCAGTAGGGCAGTAGGGCAGTAGGCAGTAGGGCAGTAGGGCAGTAGGGCTGTAGGCAGTAGGCAGTAGGGCAGTAGGCAGTAGGGCTGTAGAGAGTAGGGCAGTAGGGCAGTAGGGCTGTAGGCAGTAGGCAGTAGGGCTGTAGGCAGTAGGGATGTAGGGCAGTAAGGCAGTAGGGAGGTAGGGCAGTAGGGCTGTAGGCAGTAGGGCTGTCGGTCATATTAGCTCCCTGCTATTACAGAGTTGTTGTTCTCTGCAGCTAGCTAGCACGCTCTAAATGTATATTAGCTCTCTACTAATACAGAGTTGTTGATTTCTGCAGATAGCTAGCATACTCTAAATGTATATTAGCTCCCTGCTAATACAGAGTTGTTGTTCTCTGTAGTTAGCTAGCATACTCTAAATGTATATTAGCTCCCTGCTATTACAGAGTTGTTGTTCTCTGCAGCTAGCTAGCACGCTCTAAATGTATATTAGCTCCCTGCTAATACAGAGTTGTTGATCTCTGCAGTTAGCTAGCATACTCTAAATGTATATTAGCTCCCTGCTAATACAGAGTTGTTGTTCTCTGCAGCTAGCTAGCATATTCTAAATGTAACGATCGTATTAGCTCCCTGCTAATACAGAGTTGTTGATCTCTGCAGTTAGCTAGCATACTCTAAATGTATATTAGCTCCCTGCTAATACAGAGTTGTTGATCTCTGCAGTTAGCTAGCATACTCTAAATGTAACGGTCGTATTAGCTCCCTGCTAATACAGAGTTGTTGATCTCTGCAGCTAGCTAGCATGCTACAGCCATCAAGAGCATCGAGGCCAGCACACCTATCGTTGTATCTTTTTATTTATCATCTAAAAAAAAAAAGAAGCTAGCGATCAAATGGGAACCGGTTTATTACCACGACACAGGAGAGAGTAAAGATACCAGCTGTTACTACGGCAACACAGTACAGGAGCTCTGCCGTGCTGGGGCCTTGGAGGAGCCATTCTGGAGCCAACCAGGAGCCATCGGGAACTAAGGCAACACAGTACAGGAGCTCTGCCGTGCTGGGGCCTTGGAGGAGCCATTCTGGAGCCAACCAGGAGCCATCGGTTACTAAGGCAACACAGTACAGGAGCTCTGCCGTGCTGGGGCCTTGGAGGAGCCATTCTGGAGCCAACCAGGAGCCATCGGTTACTAAGGCAACACAGTACAGGAGCTCTGCCGTGCTGGGGCCTTGGAGGAGCCATTCTGGAGCCAACCAGGAGCCATCGGTTACTAAGGCAACACAGTACAGGAGCTCTTCCATGCTGGGGCCTTGGAGGAGCCATTCTGGAGCCAACCAGGAGCCATCGGTTACTAAGGCAACACAGTACAGGAGCTCTGCCGTGCTGGGGCCTTGGAGGAGCCATTCTGGAGCCAACCAGGAGCCATCGGTTACTAAGGCAACACAGTACAGGAGCTCTGCCATGCTGGGGCCTTGGAGGAGCCATTCTGGAGCCAACCAGGAGCCATCAGTTACTACGGCAACACAGTACAGGAGCTCTGCCGTGCTGGGGCCTTGGAGGAGCCATTCTGGAGCCAACCAGGAGCCATCGGGAACTATGCGGAAGGGCACCAAGGAGCCATTTGGGGGGGGCAAGAGGGCTTGGATTTCCACATTCCAGACCAGGGAGGGGAGCAGATGAGACAGGTGGAGGATGGAGGGATGATGGGGGGGGGAGAGAGGGAGAGAGAGAGAGAGAGAGAGAGAGAAAGAGAGAGAGAGGAGAGGGATATATATATATATATATATAGAGAGAGAGAGAGAGAGAGGAGAGGGATATATATATAGAGAGAGAGAGAGAGAGAGAGAGAGAGATTCAAAGGGCCAGACAGAGAGAGAGACAGACAGAAGGAGGATGGGGGTGGAAGAGTGAGAGAGAGAGACAGGTGGTGTTTTGAGAGAGGTGGAGGGGTGTGTTTGTTTTGTCAGCAGTCTACTGTCTGATGCTCACAGCTGAGAATGGACACACACACACATACCAAGGCCAGTTGACTAATGGCTCACACTGTTAATGAAACCATTCTCTGTTAGTCTCACTGTTAACTAAACCATATATCTACCCATTAATTTAGAATCAATGGGTATATATAGATATCATTAATTTAGAATCAATGGGTACATATAGATATCATTAATTTAGAATCAATGGGTATATATAGATATCATTAATTTAGAATCAATGGGTATATATAGATATCATTAATTTAGAATCAATGGGTACATATAGATATCAGTAATTTAGAATCAATGGGTACATATAGATATCATTAATTTAGAATCAATGGGTATATATAGATATCATTAATTTAGAATCAATGGGTACATATAGATATCATTAATTTAGAATCAATGGGTACATATAGATATCATTAATTTAGAATCAATGGGTATATATAGATATCATTAATTTAGAATCAATGGGTACATATAGATATCATTAATTTAGAATCAATGGGTACATATAGATATCATTAATTTAGAATCAATGGGTACATATAGATATCATTAATTTAGAATCAATGGGTACATTTAGATATCATTAATTTAGAATCAATGGGTACATATAGATATCATTAATTTAGAATCAATGGGTACATATAGATATCATTAATTTAGAATCAATGGGTACATTTAGATATCATTAATTTAGAATCAATGGGTACATATAGATATCATTAATTTAGAATCAATGGGTACATATAGATATCATTAATTTAGAATCAATGGGTATATATAGATATCATTAATTTAGAATCAATGGGTACATATAGATATCATTAATTTAGAATCAATGGGTACATATAGATATCATTAATTTAGAATCAATGGGTACATATAGATATCATTAATTTAGAATCAATGGGTACATTTAGATATCATTAATTTAGAATCAATGGGTACATATAGATATCATTAATTTAGAATCAATGGGTACATATAGATATCATTAATTTAGAATCAATGGGTACATTTAGATATCATTAATTTAGAATCAATGGGTACATATAGATATCATTAATTTAGAATCAATGGGTATATATAGATATCATTAATTTAGAATCAATGGGTACATATAGATATCAGTAATTTAGAATCAATGGGTACATATAGATATCATTAATTTAGAATCAATGGGTATATATAGATATCATTAATTTAGAATCAATGGGTACATATAGATATCATTAATTTAGAATCAATGGGTACATATAGATATCATTAATTTAGAATCAATGGGTACATATAGATAGCATTAATTTAAGTCCACAAACAGATACAGTAGGTACCGTTCAAATCATTTCCATATGATGCATTTCGTGTCATATGATATCATACAATATAGAGATGATTTAAAATGTAGGGATGATTTATTACAATATAGGGATGATTTACAATATAGGGATGATTTACAATATAGGGATGATTTATTACAATATAGGGATGATTTACAACATAGGGATGATTTATTACAATATAGGGATGATTTAAAATGTAGGGATGATTTATTACAATATAGGGATGATTTACAATATAGGGATGATTTACAATGTAGGGATGATTTATTACAATATAGGGATGATTTACAATATAGGGATGATTTACAATATAGGGATGATTTACAATATAGGGATGATTTACAATGCCGGGATGATTTCTGTATTTCTAAAGTGACATGTCTTGAAAACTTGATTGCTGACATTTTGGGTCTCTGTCAACAATGGACTAATGAAATGAAAACCCCCAGACTATTGGTTTTAGGTTAACGTTTTCCTTTAACAATATATAGGGCATAAAACACACAGGAAACTGTTATACAATATGATCCATCCATCCTAATAACGTCTTATTTTATTTCCGCTTTAGCACTGATATCCAAACCGAATTTGTATGTTCTGATTTAAAAGTCTAAATTTAGATTTTTAATACAGACCGTCACCCCCCCGGTTTCAATTAACCTCCGTTTTCACAAGTGTCTGTCTGACCGTGTCGTTGTCAAACCAGTTCCTGATCCTAGGCCTTGGAAGGAGCCTTGAGCCACCGGGGCCGTTCCTTCTGCCGCCGACGGAGAGAGAGAGAGACAGAGACGGCAACCCCCATTCGTGATAAGACAACGCACACTAACCTGTGATAACTGACACACTAACGGTTCTGACTGATGTGACAAATGTTGTTGTTTCGTTCCATGTTTTATAACGGAAAATCGGGACAAACGAGCAAAAAGATGGAGAGGCTGAGAAGGGATCATTAAACAAGTGTAACAGTATATAGCTTCCCGTCCCTCCGCTGTTTTGGTCTGCTGGATCGGGGGCAGGTGAAGGTGGAGATCTCATCCCGTTCAGTGTAATTGTGTGTGTTTTGGTCTGCTGGATCGGGGGCAGGTGAAGGTGGAGATCTCATCCCGTTCAGTGTAATTGTGTGTGTTTTGGTCTGCTGGATCGGGGGCAGGTGAAGGTGGAGATCTCATCCCGTTCAGTGTAATTGTGTGTGTTTTGGTCTGCTGGATCGGGGGCAGGTGAAGGTGGAGATCTCATCCCGTTCAGTGTAATTGTGTGTGTTTTGGTCTGCTGGATCGATCGGGGGCAGGTGAAGGTGGAGATCTCATCCCGTTCAGTGTAATTGTGTGTGTTTTGGTCTGCTGGATCGGGGGCAGGTGAAGGTGGAGATCTCATCCCGTTCAGTGTAATTGTGTGTGTTTTGGTCTGCTGGATCGATCGGGGCAGGTGAAGGTGGAGATCTCATCCCGTTCAGTGTAATTGTGTGTGTTTTGGTCTGCTGGATCGGGGGCAGGTGAAGGTGGAGATCTCATCCCGTTCAGTGTAATTGTGTGTGTTTTGGTCTGCTGGATCGGGGGCAGGTGAAGGTGGAGATCTCATCCCGTTCAGTGTAATTGTGTGTGTTTTGGTCTGCTGGATCGGGGGCAGGTGAAGGTGGAGATCTCATCCCGTTCAGTGTAATTGTGTGTGTTTTGGTCTGCTGGATCGGGGGCAGGTGAAGGTGGAGATCTCATCCCGTTCAGTGTAATTGTGTGTGTTTTGGTCTGCTGGATCGGGGGCAGGTGAAGGTGGAGATCTCATCCCGTTCAGTGTAATTGTGTGTGTTTTGGTCTGCTGGATCGGGGGCAGGTGAAGGTGCGAGAGCCATTTAGGAAGACAGGAAGGAAGTGTGTTGTACATGTGTAGCCCTCCTATTCGTTTGTCTTTTTATCCTTGTTTTATCCATTTTGAATATACATGTTTTAATGTAAACGTATTTATTCATAATAAAAAAACAACGATTAAAAAATATATATATTTTTGTCCTAGTCATGTTTTAAACCTTTTCTTCTTTATAACGAGACAAGCTACGGCCAGCTCCGTCACACATGTTCCTACACCCCAGTCCTATCCAATAAGTTACTGTCAGAGACGCATATCGAGTAAACATAGAAGTAGTTTCTACGTGCGTAATTGGCTATAATGTAGACCATAAACGTTCAGCCTGTCTACTACAGATGAATCTGAGCCGTACTGTACTGTATTAGAATGGTTTAGTTTAACAGTGAGAGTACACTAATACAACATTTATATCGCCAGTATTACATACTGTCTTACTGGTGATGATGCTACTGCGGACTGTGTGTGCGTGTGCGTGTCCGTACTACCGGGGCGTCACGTGTCAGAGCCCCCCCCCCCCCCCCCCCCTCCCCTGGTGGAGCTGAAGTTTGCCTTGTCAGAACATCACGGAGCTCCAACAGAAACGGACGCGTGGGTTTTTCTCTCTCTCTCCGCCTGATCGTTGCTGGATATTATTTTCTCCTACACGGCGCCCACGAACTAACTCACACGGTGACGGTACCACTTCTCTTCCGTTCTGGGTTTTTTCTTTGGATTATTCTTCATCTGGAGAGAAAAAAAACCGTGAAATAAAATAGGGAGAGGAAGTACAAGGAGAAGATAGAGAGATAGAGAGAAAGAAAAGCTGGACATCAGAGCAGGGTTTGGTGCTCCCGCTACACGGCAAGTCACGGACATGCTTCAGGGAACTTGTAATTCCATATCGATAAGGTAGGTCTAATCAGATTAATCACATGCGTCAATCATCTCTCTGTCTATATCGGACCAGGTTTGTTTAAATGAACACTTCAGTTTCTGGTTTCCACTATTGAGATACTTTTTTTTAAATGGATCGTCGAAACCACAAGTGATGCGTTATATTCGCTTCTTAATTGAATATCGATATTACTGAGATGTTAAAGTCTCTCTCTCTGGTTTGATACAGCTCCTTATCGATAGAGAGTAAATATTGGTGGTTCTCATCACAACCCAACTGGTTCTAGAAGAGCAGGCGGCGTAAAAATGCGCTTTACTCCTCCATTAGCCACGACTCAAACACAATAACACAGACTCCTCTTCAGCAACACAGACTCCGGGTCTAATATGGTTTATAGAAACCTTGCTGTATCTTCAGCAACACAGACTCCGGGTCTAATAAATCAAATCAAATCAATAAATCAAATCAAATGTTATTGGTCCACATATTGATCAGATGTTATTGGTCCACATATTTATCAGATGTTATTGCGGGTGTAGTGAAATGCTTGATGTTCCTAGCTCCAACAGTGCAGTAATATCTAACAATTCACAACAATACACACACACACACATCTGAAAGTTAAATAATGTAATTAATAAATGTATAAATATTAGATTGAGCGACGTCGGCGTGGCATTAGAATACGGTAGATTACAGTATATACATGATGAGTAAAGCAGTAATTAATATCACGTTTCAGATGCAAATGGTGTCGAAGACACAAAACGTTTTTTTTTTTCTAAAACAGCAGGCAGGCTAACGACAGGTCAGGGCAGGTCAGGGGTCAATAATCCGCTGAGGTGGGGTAAGTTTTTTTTTTTAAATGATTTATTTCACTTTTATTTAACCAGGGTCGGCCAGTTGAGAACAAGTTCTCATTTATAACCTGCGACCTGGCCAAGATAAAGCAAAGCAGTGCGACACAAACAACAACACAGAGTTACACATGGAATAACAAGCATACAGTCAATAACACAATAGAACAAAAAACGTCTATATACAGTGTTTGCAAATGGCGTGAGGAGGCAATAAATAGGCCATAGTAGCGAAGTAATTACAATTTAGCAGATTAACACTGGATAGATGAGCAGATGATGGTGTGTAAGTAGTGATACTGGTGTGCAAAAGAGCAGCAAAGTAAATACAAACAATATGGGGATGAGGTAGATTGGGTGGGCTATTTACAGATGGGCTGTGTACAGCTGCAGCGATCGGTTAGCTGCTCAGATAGCAGTTAGTTAGTGAGGGAAATATACGTCTCCAGCTTCAGCGATTTTTGCAATTCGTTCCAGTCACTGGCTGCAGAGAACTGTAAGGAAAGGCGGCCAAAGGAGGTGCTAGCTTTGGGGTGACCAGTGAAATATACCTGCTGGAGTGCGTGCTACAGGTGGGTGTTGCTATGGTGACCAGTGAGCTGAGATAAGGCGGGGCTTTACATAGCAAGGACTTATAGATGCCCTGGAGCCAGTGGGTCTGGCGATGAATATGAAGCGAGGGCCAGCCGACTAGAGCATACAGGTCGCAGTGGTGGGTGGTATATGGGGCTTTGGTGACAAAACGGATGGCACTGTGATAGACTGCACCCAGATTGCTGAGTAGAGTATTGGAAGGTTTTTTTGTAAACAACATCGCCGAAGTCAAGGATCGGTAGGATAGTCAGTTTTACGAGGGTATGTTTGGCAGCATGAATGAAGGATGCTTTGTTGCGAAATAGGAAGCCGATTCTAAATTTAATTTTGGATTGGAGATGTTTAATATGAGTCTGGAAGGAGAGTTTACAGTCTAGCCAGACACCTAGGTACTTATAGATGTCCACATATTCTAAGTTAGAACCGTCCAGAGTAGTGATGCTGGACGGGCGGGCAGGTGCGGGCAGCGATCGATTTAAGAGCATGCATTTAGTTTTACTAGCGTTTAAGAGCAGTTGGAGGCCACGGAAGGAGTGTTGTATGGCATTGAAGCTCGTTTGGAAGTTCGTTAACACAGTGTCCAAAGAAGGGCCAGAAGTATACAGAATGGTGTCGTCTGCGTAGAGGTGGATCAGAGAATCACCCGCAGCAAGAGCAACATCGTTCATATATACAGAGAAAAGACTCGGCTCGAGAATTTAACCCTGTGGCACCCCCGTAGAGACTGCCAGAGGTCCGGACAACAGGCCCTCCGATTTGACACACTGAACTCTGTCTGAGAAGTAGTTGGTGAACCAGGCGAGGCAGTGATTTGAGAAACCAAGGCTGTTGAGTCTGCCGATGAGAATATGGTGATTGACAGAGTCGAAAGCCTTGGCCAGGTTGATGAATACAGCCGCACAGTATTGTCTTTTATCGATGGCGGTTATGATATCGTTTAGTACCTTGAGTATGGCTGAAGTGCATCTTGTTACCAGGCAGGCTCAGGGTTAGGCCAGGCAGAACGGTCAAAACCGGGAAGGACTCGAAAACAGGAGCAGGGAAACAGGCAGGAACAGGGAAAGAAACGCTGGTAGGATTCACGAACAAAACGATCTGGCCACAGACAAACAGAGAACGCAGGTATAAATACACAGGGGATAATCGGGAAGATGGGCGACACCTCCATTATTAAAGTGACCAGTGATTTCAAGTCACCTCTAAGGTGCAGGGTTGCGTAACCAGGTGGAAGTCTGATGGCCTTGTACAAGTGACTATCCCCCTTTCCTTTTCTTTGGGATAGAAGCTGTTTTTCAGTCTCTCGGGTCCCGGCTTTGATGCACCTGTACTGACCTCGCTTTCTGGATGATAGCTGGGTGAACTGTCCGTGGCTCGGGTGGTTGTTGTCCTTGATGATCTTTTTTTGGCCTTCCTGTGACTTCGGGTGGTGTAGGTGTTCTAGAGGGCAGGTAGTTTGCCCCCGGTGATGCGTTGGGCAGACCGCACCACCATCTGGAGAGCCCTGCGATTGCGGGCGGTGCAGTTGCCGTACCAGGCGGTGATACAGCGCGACAGGATGCTCTGAATTGTGCATCTGTAAAAGTTTGTGAGGGTTTTAGGGGCCAAACCAATTTTTTTCAGCCTCCTGAGGTTGGAGAGGCGCTGCTGCGCACAACGCTGTCTGTGTGGGTGGACCAATTCTGATGGTCAGTGATGTGTACGCAGAGGAACTTAAAACTTTCTACCTTCTCCACTACCGTCCCGTCGATGTGGATAGGGGGGTGCACCCTCTGCTGTTTCCTGAAGTCCATGAGCAGCTCCTTTGTTTTGTTGATGTTGAGTGAGAGGTTATTTTCCTGGCACCACTCTCCGAAGGCCCTCACCTCCTCTCTGTAGTCTTGTCATTGTTTGTAATCAGGCTTACTACTGTTGTGTCATCTGCAAACTTGATGATTGAGTTGGAGGTGTGCATGGCCATGCAGTCATGGGTGAACAGGGAGTACATGAGGGGGCTGAGCCTTGTGGGGCCCCATTGTTGAGGATACGCGGGGTGGAGATGTTGTTGCCTACCCTCACCACCTGGGGGTGGCCCGTCAGGAAGTATAGGACCCAGTTGCACAGGGCGGGGTCGAGACCCAGGGTCTCAAGCTTAATGATGAGTTTGGAGGGTACTATGGTGTTGAATGCTGAGCTATAGTGAATGAACAGCATTCTTACATAGGTATTCCTCTTGTCCAGATGGGTTAGGGCAGTGTGCCGTGTGATGGCGATTGCGTCGTCTGTGGATCTATTGGGGCGGTAAGCAAATTGGAGTGGGTCTAGGGTGTCAGGTAGGATGGAGGTGATATGATCCTTGACTAGTCTCTCAAAGCACTTCATGATGACAGAAGTGAGTGCTACGGGGCGATAGTCATTTAGTTCAGTTACCTTTGCCTTCTTGGCTACAGGAACAATGGTGACCACCTTGAAGCAAGTGGGGACAGCAGACTGGGATAGGGAGCGATTGAATATGACTGTAAACACTCCAGCCAGCTGGTTTGCGCATGCTCTGAGGACGCGGCTAGGGATGCCATCTGGGCCGGCAGCCTTTCCCCCTTTGTAGTCTGTGATTGTCTGTAGACCATGCCACATACGTCTCGTGTCTGAGCTGTTGAATTGCGACTCCACTTTGTCTCTATACTGACATTTTGCATTTTTGATTGCTTTGCGGAGGGAATAACTACACTGTTTGTAATCGGCCATATTCCCAGTCACCTTGCCACGGTTAAATGCGGTGGTTTACACTTTCAGTTTTGCGCGAATGCTGACGTCTATCCGCGGTTTCTGGTTTGGGTAGGTTTTAGTAGTCACAGTGGATACAACATCTCATATACACTTCCTGATGAACTCAGTCACCGTATCCGTGAATTTGTGTATGTTATTCTCAGAGGCTACCCGGGAACATCTTGAAGCATGTTTTCCGATTGGTCAGACCAAGGTTGAAATTACCTTTGCACAGGTACTTCATGTTTGGGTTTCTGCCTATAGGAAGGGAGGAACAAAATGGAGTCGTGATCTGATTTGCCGAAAGGAGGGCAGGGGAGGGCCATGTAGGAATTTAGAAAAGTTGAATAGCACTGGTTAAATGTTTTATCTAACCAGTGTCCAGTAATTAGTAACCAGTGTCTTACTAGTGTCCAGTCATTAGTTAGGTTTATCTAACCAGTGTCTTACTAGTGTCCAGTCATTAGTTAGGTTTATCTAACCAGTGTCTTGTGATCTTCCTCTCCCCTCTTCCTTTCATCCTCTCCTCCTCTTCCTCTCCTCTCTTCCCCCTTCTCTCCTCCTCTTCCTCTCCCCTCTTCTGTTCTTCCTCTCCTCTCTTCCTCCTCCTCTCCTCCTCTTCCTCTGCCATCTTCCTTTCTTCCTCTCCCCCTCTTCCTCTCTTCTTCTCATCTCTTCCTCTCTTCGTCCTCCTCTCTTCCTTTCTTCCTCTTCTCTCTTCCTCCTCCTCTTCCTCTCTTCCTCTTCCCTCCCTCCCCCTCCTCTCTCTCCATCTCTCCACCTCCCTTTCTTTCTGCCCCATCTCCCTTACTCCTCCCCCCAGGGTGGCTCTGCCTGGCTCTCTATCATGACTGATGGCGAGGGGAGAGTCCGCTTCCTCTACACCCCCACCCCCTCTACCCCCACCCCCTCTACCCCCACCCCCACCTCCTCTACCCCCACCCCCACCCTCACCCTCACTCCTGCCCTCAACGTCCAGCAGGGAGGGGAGGAAAGGCGGTGCCGTGACGGAGAGGTGAGGGTTCTCATACCGGCTCCATTTTACCGGGAACACAACCCCCCGAGACGTCACCGCCACGACATCAGCTTCCCTGATGATGACGAGGACGAGGAAGAGGAGGGAGGCAGCAGCACATGGAGTCCAGGGCCGGAGGAGGAGGAAGAGGAGGAGGAAAGGGAGGAGGAAGGTGCAGGAGTAGCTGCCCGTCGTGTCCCGGGGCCTCCCGTTGTCGTTACCGGCGGTAGTAGTGGTGGTGGTGTGTTCGGTAACGTGAGGAGGGAGCCAGTAACGGAGCCGGTAACGGAGCCGGTAACGGAGCCGGTAGACCCAGTGGACCTGCTGTCTGAAGAGGAGGAGCAGCAGCCATATCCAGCCCTCGCCCCTGTAGTCTTCTTCTGCATCAAACAGACGACTCGTCCTCGCAGCTGGTGTCTACGCACGGTCTGTAACCCATATCCTTTACTGCTGTCTGTACTGGTCTGTACTGGTCTGTAACCCATATCCTTTACTGCTGGTCTGTACTGGTCTGTACTGGTCTGTACTGGTCTGTAACCCATATCCTTTACTGCTGGTCTGTACTGGTCTGTACTGGTCTGTAACCCATATCCTTTACTGCAGTCTGTACTGGTCTGTACTGGTCTGTAACCCTTATCCTTTACTGCTGGTCTGTACTGGTCTGTACTGGTCTGTAACCCATATCCTTTACTGCTGTCTGTACTGGTCTGTACTGGTCTGTAACCCATATCCTTTACTGTTGGTCTGTACTGGTCTGTAACCCATATCCTTTACTGCTGTCTGTACTGGTCTGTACTGGTCTGTACTGGTCTGTAACCCTTATCCTTTACTGCTGGTCTGTACTGGTCTGTACTGGTCTGTAACCCATATCCTTTACTGCTGTCTGTACTGGTCTGTACTGGTCTGTAACCCATATCCTTTACTGTTGGTCTGTACTGGTCTGTAACCCATATCCTTTACTGCTGTCTGTACTGGTCTGTACTGGTCTGTAACCCATATCCTTTACTGCTGGTCTTTACTGGTCTGTACTGGTATGTTCTGTAACTGGACTGGTCTGTAGCTGGTCTGTAAGCTGGTCTGGTCTGGTCTGTAGCTGGTCTGGTCTGTAGCTGGTCTGGTCTTTAGCTGGTCTGTAGCTGGTCTGTACTGGTCTGGTCTGGAGCTGGTCTGGTCTGTAGCTGTTCTGGTCTGTAGCTGGTCTGGTCTGTAGCTGGTCTGTAAGCTGGTCTGGTCTGGTCTGTAGCTGGTCTGGTCTGTAGCTGGTCTGAAGCTGGTCTGGTCTTTAGCTGGTCTGTGGCTGGTCTGTAGCTGGTCTGGTCTGGTCTGTAGCTGGTCGGGTCTGTAGCTGTTCTGTAGCTGGTCTGTAGCTTGGCTGTAGCTGGTCTGGTCTGTAGCTGGTCTGGTCTGCAGCTGTTCTCGTCTGTAGCTGGTCTGGTCTGTAGCTGGTCTGTAGCTGTTCTGGTCTGTACTGGTCTGTAACCCATATCCTTTAGCTCCAGTAATGGTAGTATAGGTACATTGTGAAATTTACGTTAAATTTGATTAAACTGTTCTTATTGTCTTTTAAACAGGAAAAAAACTATTTAAAAAGGGACTGTTTTAAATGTCACGGTCCCACTTTTACTATGATGGGAGATGTTTCTCTCTCTCGGCATTTCTGCATTCTTGAGAATACGTATGTATGTGTGTGTGTGTGAGTGTGTGTGTGTGTGTGTGTGTGTGTGTGTGTGTGTGTGTGTGTGTGAGTGTGTGTGTGTGTGTGTGTGTGTGTGTGTGTGTGTGTGTGTGTGTGTGTGTGTGTGTGTGTGTGTGTGTGTGTGTGTGTGTGTGTGTGCTTGTGTGTGTGTGTGTGTGTGTGTGTGTGTGTGTGTGTGCGCGTGCGTGTGTGTGTGTACGCATGTGCGTGCGTGCGTGTCCCTCTAGCCAGACTGTAAGCAGTGTTCGTTCCCAGGTAGGTGGTCAGAACTCTCCAGTGTAAATATTATAACCCAAAAAAGTAAATGAACTGTGATTCACACACTCTGGTCTTCACACACCTCATAGCTGCCCAGCTGTCTGTGGTGTTAGAACACACACACACACACACACACACTCAGTCCTAATGAGAGGTATGTGCGGCTGGTTGAAGTTTTAAACATGTCTATTCCTGGCTCCGTTTTGTTGCCCCGGCAACGCTGAGGTCCTGCTGAGAGTTAGTTAGTTAGTCCCTTATTTCTGCTGATCTGATCAACTCTGAGGTCCTGCTGAGAGTTAGTTAGTTAGTCCCTTATTTCTGCTGATCTGATCAACTCTGAGGTCCCGCTGAGAGTTAGTTAGTTAGTCCCTTATTTCTGCTGATCTGATCAACTCTCAGGTCCCGCTGAGAGTTAGTTAGTTAGTCCCTTATTTCTGCTGATCTGATCAACTCTGAGGTCCTGCTGAGAGTTAGTTAGTTAGTCCCTTATTTCTGCTGATCTGATCAACTCTGAGGTCCCGCTCGGCATGGAGTCTGTTTCTGTAGTTCTAAATGTATTTTTAAGGTATGTCAGAGTTGAGAACCCAGAACTCATAGATATCTCCTGCCAAAACTGGACCAGAACATCTCCTGCTTTCTCTGTCAGGCAACGAGACCACTTCCTGTTGTAGATGAACCAACCCCCCCCCCCCCAAAAAAAACTGTGCGAGTGTGTTTACCTCAAAAAAACCTAATCTTGCTTCAATCCGTTTATTCCAGAATAAAAATGATTGCTTGTATATTAACAGCAACTGTTCCAACCTAGGACTTTTCTACAGTAAAATGTACAGTAGGTCGGATCATGTTTCATCTCCTACTGTGTTGTTACTCCTGGGACGGGGTTCACTAAGTTCAGTAGCTAGCTAGCTTGTTTTAGCTAATGTTAGCTAGCTATCAGCTGTGTTGTTACTCCTGGGGGGTGGGTCACTAAGTACAGTAGTTAGCTAGCTTGTTTTGGCTAACGTTAGCTAGCTATTAGCTGTGTTGTTACTCCTGGGGGGTCACTAAGTACAGTAGTTAGCTAGCTTGTTTTGGCTAATGTTAGCTAGCTATTAGCTGTGTTACTCATAGGGGTTTCACTAAGTACAGTAGTTAGCTAGCTTGTTTTGGCTAATGTTAACTAGCTATTAGCTGTGTTTGAAAGAGGAAGTCACATCTACTACTATGAGAGATAGTCAGTTACTCCCTTATTTCTGCTGATCATCACCTATTATAAAATTACAACAATGTCTTGCTAGTTGACTGACTGGTCCACTGTAGAATCCCTGTTTCCTGAAGCACTGTTTCCTGAAACCCTGTTTCCTGAAGGCATGTTTCCTGAACCCTGTTTCCTGAATCCCTGTTTCCTGAAGCCCTGTATCCTGAAGCAATGTTTCCTGAATCCCTGTTTCCTGAAGCACTGTTTCCTGAAGTCCTGTTTCCTGAACCCCTGTTTCCTGAACCCCTGTTTCCTGAACCCCTGTTTCCTGAACCCCTGTTTCCTGAACCCCTGTTTCCTGAACCCCTGTTTCCTGAATCCCTGTTTCCTGAACCCCTGTTTCCTGAACCCCTGTTTCCCGCCAGCGATTGTAAATGGAGCTTTGTATTATTTATTCATTCATTCATTTATTTCACCTTTATTTAACCAGGTAGGCTAGTTGAGAACACCTTTATTTAACCAGGTAGGCTGGTTGAGAACACCTTTATTTAACCAGGTAGGCTAGTTGAGAACACCTTTATTTAACCAGGTAGGCTAGTTGAGAACACCTTTATTTAACCAGGTAGGCTAGTTTAGAACACTTTTATTTAACCAGGTAGGCTAGTTGAGAACACCTTTATTTAACCAGGTAGGCCAGTTGAGAACACCTTTATTTAACCAGGTAGGCTAGTTGAGAACACCTTTATTTAACCAGGTAGGCTAGTTGAGAACACCTTTATTTAACCAGGTTGGCCAGTTGAGAACACCTTTATTTAACCAGGTAGGCTAGTTGAGAACACCTTTATTTAACCAGGTAGGCTAGTTGAGAACACCTTTATTTAACCAGGTAGGGCTAGTTGAGAGCACCTTTATTTAACCAGGTAGGCTAGTTGAGAACACCTTTATTTAACCAGGTAGGCTAGTTGAGAACACCTTTATTTAACCAGGTAGGCCAGTTGAGAACACCTTTATTTAACCAGGTAGGCCAGTTGAGAACACCTTTATTTAACCAGGTAGGCCAGTTGAGAACACCTTTATTTAACCAGGTAGGCCAGTTGAGAACACCTTTATTTAACCAGGTAGGCTAGTTGAGAACACCTTTATTTAACCAGGTAGGCCAGTTGAGAACACCTTTATTTAACCAGGTAGGCTAGTTGAGAACACCTTTATTTAACCAGGTAGGCCAGTTGAGAACACCTTTATTTAACCAGGTAGGCCAGTTGAGAACACCTTTATTTAACCAGGTAGGCCAGTTGAGAACACCTTTATTTAACCAGGTAGGCCAGTTGAGAACACCTTTATTTAACCAGGTAGACCAGTTGAGAACACCTTTATTTAACCAGGTAGGCTAGTTGAGAACACCTTTATTTAACCAGGTAGGCCAGTTGAGAACACCTTTATTTAACCAGGTAGGCTAGTTGAGAACACCTTTATTTAACCAGGTAGGCTAGTTGAGAACACCTTTATTTAACCAGGTAGGCTAGTTGAGAACACCTTTATTTAACCAGGTAGGCTAGTTGAGAACACCTTTATTTAACCAGGTAGGCCAGTTGAGAACACCTTTATTTAACCAGGTAGGCTAGTTGAGAACACCTTTATTTAACCAGGTAGGCCAGTTGAGAACACCTTTATTTAACCAGGTAGGCCAGTTGAGAACACCTTTATTTAACCAGGTAGGCTAGTTGAGAACACCTTTATTTAACCAGGTAGGCCAGTTGAGAACACCTTTATTTAACCAGGTAGGCTAGTTGAGAACACCTTTATTTAACCAGGTAGGCTAGTTGAGAACACCTTTATTTAACCAGGTAGGCTAGTTGAGAACACCTTTATTTAACCAGGTAGGCTAGTTGAGAACACCTTTATTTAACCAGGTAGGCCAGTTGAGAACACCTTTATTTAACCAGGTAGGCTAGTTGAGAACACCTTTATTTAACCAGGTAGGCCAGTTGAGAACACCTTTATTTAACCAGGTAGGCCAGTTGAGAACACCTTTATTTAACCAGGTAGGCCAGTTGAGAACACCTTTATTTAACCAGGTAGGCCAGTTGAGAACACCTTTATTTAACCAGGTAGGCTAGCTGAGAACACCTTTATTTAACCAGGTAGGCTAGTTGACAAACCTAGCCAAACGTACAATAACACAGAAAAGTCTATATGCATGTAACCGATGTGAAACGGCTAGCTAGTTAGCGGTGGTGCTAATAGCTAATAGAGTTTCAATCGGTGACGTCACTCGCTCTTGAGACCTTGAAGTAGTTGTTTCCCTCTTTGCTCTGCAAAGGGCCGTGGCTTTTTGTGGAGCGATGGGTAACGATGCTTCGTGGGTGTCAGTTGTCGATGTGTGGGGGGGGGGGGGGGCGAGGAGAGGGACGGGAAGCTATACTGTTACATACAGTATGTGCAAATGAGGATGGAGCACTTTTCTACCCTGGATCTTCTCAGCAGCCTTCTCCTCTCCCTAGAGTGTGTCAGCTTTATTTAACGAGGCAAGTCAGTTAAGAACTAAAGGGCCGAACCCCGGACGACGGCTCACACCGGGCCGAACCCCGGACGACGGCCCACACCGGGCCGAACCCCGGACGACGGCCCACACCGGGCCGAACCCCGGACGACGGCCCAAACCGGGCCGAACCCCGGACGACGGCCCACACCGGGCCGAACCCCGGACGACGGCCTACACCGGGCCGAACCCCGGACGACGCTGGGCCTACACCGGGCCGAACCCCGGACGACGGCCTACACCAGGCCGAACCCCGGACGACGCTGGGCCTACACCGGGCCGAACCCCGGACGACGCTGGGCCTACACCGGGCCGAACCCCGGACGACGCTGGGCCTACACCAGGCCGAACCCCGGACGACGCTGGGCCTACACCGGGCCGAACCCCGGACGACGCTGGGCCTACACCGGGCCGAACCCCGGACGCTGTGCCTACACCGGGCCGAACCCCGGACGCTGTGCCTACACCGGGCCGAACCCTGGACGACGCTGGGCCAATTGTATGCCGGCACTACGGGACTCTCAATCCCGGGCAGGGTTGTGATACAGCCTGGATTCGAACCAGGGTGTCTGTAGTGAGGCCTCTTAGCACTGAGATACAGTACCTTTAGACTACTGTGATTACAGCCTGGATTTGAACCAGGGTGTCTGTAGTGATGCCTCTTAACACTGAGATACAGTGCCTTAGACTACTGTGATTACAGCCTGGATTCGAACCAGGGTGTCTGTAGTGACGCCTCTGAGATACAGTGCCGATAGCCCCGCTGCGCCCACTCGGGAGGTGAAAGGTGAAGTATGAACCCAACCCCATACCTGTGAACACCTACTGGTCACCATGCAGCCTCATCACTCGGGAGGTGAAAGGTGAAGTATGAACCCAACCCCATACCTGTGAACACCTACTGGTCACCATGCAGCCTCATCACTCGGGAGGTGAAAGGTGAAGTATGAACCCAACCCCATACCTGGGAACACCTACTGGTCACCATGCAGCCTCATTCCCGTCATCCTCTTGATCCTTAAACCAGAGATTATGTTTCCGTAGATGAGAGTTTTAAACCAAAGAGGTTCGAGTCCTCGTATCCCAGCAGAGAGTACGTCTGGTCTGCGAAAAAAGACTGTTTCCCTCAATCGGATCCCTTAACTTCTGTTACTTGCTGGAATTCTGTTCCTGTTAATCCCTTTTTTTTTGTTTTGAGAAGACGTTTGCTGCCAAACGGAATCGGTTCGTATCAATTGAACTGACTTCATTAAAACGTAGAGCGACGGCCCTCTGATAATCATTTAAGTCAGGAGAAACTTGCTGGGGTAATGGTATACTGGTCTGTACTGGTCTGGGGTAATGGTATACTGGTCTGTACTGGTCTGTACTGGTCTGTACTGGTCTGAGGTAATGTTATTCGTAACCACTGTGCTGGTGTTCTGAAAGGTCTCCCTGGGTTTACCATCATGCTGTGGTCTGGGGTAATGTTATACTGGTCTGTACTGGTCTGTACTGGTCTGTACTGGTCTGAGGTAATGTTATTCGTAACCACTGTGCTGGTGTTCTGAAAGGTCTCCCTGGGTTTACCATCATGCTGTGGTCTGGGGTAATGTTATACTGGTCTGTACTGGTCTGTACTGGTCTGTACTGGTCTGAGGTAATGTTATTCGTAACCACTGTGCTGGTGTTCTGAAAGGTCTCCCTGGGTTTACCATCATGCTGTGGTCTGGGGTAATGTTATACTGGTCTGTACTGGTCTGTACTGGTCTGTACTGGTCTGAGGTAATGTTATTCGTAACCACTGTGCTGGTGTTCTGAAAGGTCTCCCTGGGTTTACCATCATGCTGTGGTCTGGGGTAATGTTATACTGGTCTGTACTGGTCTGTACTGGTCTGTACTGGTCTGAGGTAATGTTATTCGTAACCACTGTGCTGGTGTTCTGAAAGGTCTCCCTGGGTTTACCATCATGCTGTGGTCTGGGGTAATGTTATACTGGTCTGTACTGGTCTGTACTGGTCTGTACTGGTCTGAGGTAATGTTATTCGTAACCACTGTGCTGGTGTTCTGAAAGGTCTCCCTGGGTTTACCATCATGCTGTGGTCTGGGGTAATGTTATACTGGTCTGTACTGGTCTGTACTGGTCTGTACTGGTCTGAGGTAATGTTATTCGTAACCACTGTGCTGGTGTTCTGAAAGGTCTCCCTGGGTTTACCATCATGCTGTGGTCTGGGGTAATGTTATACTGGTCTGTACTGGTCTGTACTGGTCTGTACTGGTCTGAGGTAATGTTATTCGTAACCACTGTGCTGGTGTTCTGAAAGGTCTCCCTGGGTTTACCATCATGCTGTGGTCTGGGGTAATGTTATACTGGTCTGTACTGGTCTGTACTGGTCTGTACTGGTCTGAGGTAATGTTATTCGTAACCACTGTGCTGGTGTTCTGAAAGGTCTCCCTGGGTTTACCATCATGCTGTGGTCTGGGGTAATGTTATACTGGTCTGTACTGGTCTGTACTGGTCTGTACTGGTCTGAGGTAATGTTATTCGTAACCACTGTGCTGGTGTTCTGAAAGGTCTCCCTGGGTTTACCATCATGCTGTGGTCTGGGGTAATGTTATACTGGTCTGTACTGGTCTGTACTGGTCTGTACTGGTCTGAGGTAATGTTATTCGTAACCACTGTGCTGGTGTTCTGAAAGGTCTCCCTGGGTTTACCATCATGCTGTGGTCTGGGGTAATGTTATACTGGTCTGTACTGGTCTGTACTGGTCTGTACTGGTCTGAGGTAATGTTATTCGTAACCACTGTGCTGGTGTTCTGAAAGGTCTCCCTGGGTTTACCATCATGCTGTGGTCTGGGGTAATGTTATACTGGTCTGTACTGGTCTGTACTGGTCTGTACTGGTCTGAGGTAATGTTATTCGTAACCACTGTGCTGGTGTTCTGAAAGGTCTCCCTGGGTTTACCATCATGCTGTGGTCTGGGGTAATGTTATACTGGTCTGTACTGGTCTGTACTGGTCTGTACTGGTCTGAGGTAATGTTATTCGTAACCACTGTGCTGGTGTTCTGAAAGGTCTCCCTGGGTTTACCATCATGCTGTGGTCTGGGGTAATGTTATACTGGTCTGTACTGGTCTGTACTGGTCTGTACTGGTCTGAGGTAATGTTATTCGTAACCACTGTGCTGGTGTTCTGAAAGGTCTCCCTGGGTTTACCATCATGCTGTGGTCTGGGGTAATGTTATACTGGTCTGTACTGGTCTGTACTGGTCTGTACTGGTCTGAGGTAATGTTATTCGTAACCACTGTGCTGGTGTTCTGAAAGGTCTCCCTGGGTTTACCATCATGCTGTGGTCTGGGGTAATGTTATACTGGTCTGTACTGGTCTGTACTGGTCTGTACTGGTCTGAGGTAATGTTATTCGTAACCACTGTGCTGGTGTTCTGAAAGGTCTCCCTGGGTTTACCATCATGCTGTGGTCTGGGGTAATGTTATACTGGTCTGTACTGGTCTGTACTGGTCTGTACTGGTCTGAGGTAATGTTATTCGTAACCACTGTGCTGGTGTTCTGAAAGGTCTCCCTGGGTTTACCATCATGCTGTGGTCTGGGGTAATGTTATACTGGTCTGTACTGGTCTGTACTGGTCTGTACTGGTCTGAGGTAATGTTATTCGTAACCACTGTGCTGGTGTTCTGAAAGGTCTCCCTGGGTTTACCATCATGCTGTGGTCTGGGGTAATGTTATACTGGTCTGTACTGGTCTGTACTGGTCTGTACTGGTCTGAGGTAATGTTATTCGTAACCACTGTGCTGGTGTTCTGAAAGGTCTCCCTGGGTTTACCATCATGCTGTGGTCTGGGGTAATGTTATACTGGTCTGTACTGGTCTGTACTGGTCTGTACTGGTCTGAGGTAATGTTATTCGTAACCACTGTGCTGGTGTTCTGAAAGGTCTCCCTGGGTTTACCATCATGCTGTGGTCTGGGGTAATGTTATACTGGTCTGTACTGGTCTGTACTGGTCTGTACTGGTCTGAGGTAATGTTATTCGTAACCACTGTGCTGGTGTTCTGAAAGGTCTCCCTGGGTTTACCATCATGCTGTGGTCTGGGGTAATGTTATACTGGTCTGTACTGGTCTGTACTGGTCTGTACTGGTCTGAGGTAATGTTATTCGTAACCACTGTGCTGGTGTTCTGAAAGGTCTCCCTGGGTTTACCATCATGCTGTGGTCTGGGGTAATGTTATACTGGTCTGTACTGGTCTGTACTGGTCTGTACTGGTCTGAGGTAATGTTATTCGTAACCACTGTGCTGGTGTTCTGAAAGGTCTCCCTGGGTTTACCATCATGCTGTGGTCTGGGGTAATGTTATACTGGTCTGTACTGGTCTGTACTGGTCTGTACTGGTCTGAGGTAATGTTATTCGTAACCACTGTGCTGGTGTTCTGAAAGGTCTCCCTGGGTTTACCATCATGCTGTGGTCTGGGGTAATGTTATACTGGTCTGTACTGGTCTGTACTGGTCTGTACTGGTCTGAGGTAATGTTATTCGTAACCACTGTGCTGGTGTTCTGAAAGGTCTCCCTGGGTTTACCATCATGCTGTGGTCTGGGGTAATGTTATACTGGTCTGTACTGGTCTGTACTGGTCTGTACTGGTCTGAGGTAATGTTATTCGTAACCACTGTGCTGGTGTTCTGAAAGGTCTCCCTGGGTTTACCATCATGCTGTGGTCTGGGGTAATGTTATACTGGTCTGTACTGGTCTGTACTGGTCTGTACTGGTCTGAGGTAATGTTATTCGTAACCACTGTGCTGGTGTTCTGAAAGGTCTCCCTGGGTTTACCATCATGCTGTGGTCTGGGGTAATGTTATACTGGTCTGTACTGGTCTGTACTGGTCTGTACTGGTCTGAGGTAATGTTATTCGTAACCACTGTGCTGGTGTTCTGAAAGGTCTCCCTGGGTTTACCATCATGCTGTGGTCTGGGGTAATGTTATACTGGTCTGTACTGGTCTGTACTGGTCTGTACTGGTCTGAGGTAATGTTATTCGTAACCACTGTGCTGGTGTTCTGAAAGGTCTCCCTGGGTTTACCATCATGCTGTGGTCTGGGGTAATGTTATACTGGTCTGTACTGGTCTGTACTGGTCTGTACTGGTCTGAGGTAATGTTATTCGTAACCACTGTGCTGGTGTTCTGAAAGGTCTCCCTGGGTTTACCATCATGCTGTGGTCTGGGGTAATGTTATACTGGTCTGTACTGGTCTGTACTGGTCTGTACTGGTCTGAGGTAATGTTATTCGTAACCACTGTGCTGGTGTTCTGAAAGGTCTCCCTGGGTTTACCATCATGCTGTGGTCTGGGGTAATGTTATACTGGTCTGTACTGGTCTGTACTGGTCTGTACTGGTCTGAGGTAATGTTATTCGTAACCACTGTGCTGGTGTTCTGAAAGGTCTCCCTGGGTTTACCATCATGCTGTGGTCTGGGGTAATGTTATACTGGTCTGTACTGGTCTGTACTGGTCTGTACTGGTCTGAGGTAATGTTATTCGTAACCACTGTGCTGGTGTTCTGAAAGGTCTCCCTGGGTTTACCATCATGCTGTGGTCTGGGGTAATGTTATACTGGTCTGTACTGGTCTGTACTGGTCTGTACTGGTCTGAGGTAATGTTATTCGTAACCACTGTGCTGGTGTTCTGAAAGGTCTCCCTGGGTTTACCATCATGCTGTGGTCTGGGGTAATGTTATACTGGTCTGTACTGGTCTGTACTGGTCTGTACTGGTCTGAGGTAATGTTATTCGTAACCACTGTGCTGGTGTTCTGAAAGGTCTCCCTGGGTTTACCATCATGCTGTGGTCTGGGGTAATGTTATACTGGTCTGTACTGGTCTGTACTGGTCTGTACTGGTCTGAGGTAATGTTATTCGTAACCACTGTGCTGGTGTTCTGAAAGGTCTCCCTGGGTTTACCATCATGCTGTGGTCTGGGGTAATGTTATACTGGTCTGTACTGGTCTGTACTGGTCTGTACTGGTCTGAGGTAATGTTATTCGTAACCACTGTGCTGGTGTTCTGAAAGGTCTCCCTGGGTTTACCATCATGCTGTGGTCTGGGGTAATGTTATACTGGTCTGTACTGGTCTGTACTGGTCTGTACTGGTCTGAGGTAATGTTATTCGTAACCACTGTGCTGGTGTTCTGAAAGGTCTCCCTGGGTTTACCATCATGCTGTGGTCTGGGGTAATGTTATACTGGTCTGTACTGGTCTGTACTGGTCTGTACTGGTCTGAGGTAATGTTATTCGTAACCACTGTGCTGGTGTTCTGAAAGGTCTCCCTGGGTTTACCATCATGCTGTGGTCTGGGGTAATGTTATACTGGTCTGTACTGGTCTGTACTGGTCTGTACTGGTCTGAGGTAATGTTATTCGTAACCACTGTGCTGGTGTTCTGAAAGGTCTCCCTGGGTTTACCATCATGCTGTGGTCTGGGGTAATGTTATACTGGTCTGTACTGGTCTGTACTGGTCTGTACTGGTCTGAGGTAATGTTATTCGTAACCACTGTGCTGGTGTTCTGAAAGGTCTCCCTGGGTTTACCATCATGCTGTGGTCTGGGGTAATGTTATACTGGTCTGTACTGGTCTGTACTGGTCTGTACTGGTCTGAGGTAATGTTATTCGTAACCACTGTGCTGGTGTTCTGAAAGGTCTCCCTGGGTTTACCATCATGCTGTGGTCTGGGGTAATGGTATACTGGTCTGTACTGGTCTGTACTGGTCTATACTGGTCTGTACTGGTCTGAGGTAATGTTATTCGTAACCACTGTGCTGGTGTTCTGAAAGGTCTCCCTGGGTTTACCATCATGCTGTGGCAGTTTGGTCACGACGTGTCGTTTTTATTAAATTTGCTCCGTTGTGAGAGACTCGTTACTAAACACTTCCCCCACAAACACAAAACACATTGCGTGGCGCTTCTCGTTATATGTTTTTATGAATACCGAAGAGAGAGAAACTCATCGCTGTATATGTGCTGTATAAGCTCAGTCAGAACTTGTGGATAGTTTGACTCCCATTTGATGACAGCGGTGAGTGATGAGGGGACTGAGCAGAGAGAGCACTGAGCAGAGAACTGAGCAGAGAGGGCACTGAGCAGAGAGGGCACTGAGCAGAGAGAGCACTGAGCAGAGAGAGCGCTGAGCAGAGAGAGCACTGAGCAGAGAGGGCACTGAGCAGAGAGGGCACTGAGCAGAGAGAGCGCTGAGCAGAGAGGGCACTGAGCAGAGAGAGCACTGAGCAGAGAGGGCACTGAGCAGAGAGGGCACTGAACAGAGAGGGTACTGAGCAGAGAGGGTACTGAGCAGAGAGAGCACTGAGCAGAGAGGGCACTGAGCAGAGAGCACTGAGCAGAGAGGGCACTGAGCAGAGAGGGCACTGAGCAGAGAGGGCACTGAGCAGAGAGGGCACTGAGCAGAGAGCACTGAGCAGAGAGGGCACTGAGCAGAGCAGGTCCTTAAAATAAACTGGAATAGTTTTTTATTCATCACAGTTTTTCTTGAACCAATGTTGGTCTATGAAGCCGACAGACAGACAAGTTCCTTACTTTAAAAAAAAGTCCTGACCGCCACACTGGCAGTCAGGAGTCCTGACCAGGGTTGTTACGGTGACCGCATTACCGGCAGTCAGGAGTCCTGACCAGGGTTGTTACGGTGACCGTATTACCGGCAGTCAGGAGTCCTGACCAGGGTTGTTACGGTGACGGTATTACCGGCAGTCAGGGGTCCTGACCAGGGTTGTTACGGTGACCGTATTACCGGCAGTCAGGGGTCCTGACCAGGGTTGTTACGGTGACCGTATTACCGGCAGTCAGGGGTCCTGACCAGGGTTGTTACGGTGACCGTATTACCTGCAGTCAGGGGTCCTGACCAGGGTTGTTACGGTGACGGTATTACCGGCAGTCAGGGGTCCTGACCAGGGTTGTTACGGTGACCGTATTACCGGCAGTCAGGGGTCCTGACCAGGGTTGTTACGGTGACGGTATTACCGGCAGTCAGGGGTCCTGACCAGGGTTGTTACGGTGACGGTATTACCGGCAGTCAGGAGTCCTGACCAGGGTTGTTACGGTGACCGTATTACCGGCAGTCAGGGGTCCTGACCAGGGTTCTTACGGTGACCGTATTACCGGCAGTCAGGAGTCCTGACCAGGGTTGTTACGGTGACCGTATTACCGCCACACCGGCAGTCAGGAGTCCTGACCAGGGTTGTTACGGTGACCGTATTACAGGCAGTCAGGAGTCCTGACCAGGGTTGTTACGGGGACCGTATTACAGGCAGTCAGGAGTCCTGACAAGGGTTGTTATGGTGACCGTATTACCGGCAGTCAGGAGTCCTGACCAGGGTTGTTACGGTGACCGTATTACCGGCAGTCAGGGGTCCTGACCAGGGTTGTTACGGTGACGGTATTACCGCCACACCGGCAGTCAGGAGTCATGAAAGGCAGTCAAATTCCACGTGACCTTTAAGTCACGGTAATTAGGCTTCTTCTCCAAGCTCTGATGCTGCTGCTGGTCATTAGTAGCCTACCAAACTGGCTAACTGCCTGGTACTCAGCACTCTATTGTCCCTCTAATCACTCTGACATCAGAGCAAAACACAATGCCGCCTCCGGTAGAGATGGCATCCGTACTTCTAGCCCCTAGGCAACTTTGTAGTATTTCATTTTTTTATTTTTTTATTTATGTGTTATTTCTTACATAATTAAGCCAGACATTTTTTTTTGTGTTCTTTACATACAGCCGGGAAGAACTTTTGGATTTCAGAGCAGCGGCAACTCACCAGCATTACGACCAGGAATACAACTTTCCCAAATCAGATCCTTTGTTCG
>NC_092159.1:64729063-64736563 GCF_045791955.1 Oncorhynchus clarkii lewisi | reverse complement strand
GGACTCTTCTCCAGGTTCATCTCTCTGTAGGTGATGGCTTTGTTATGGAAGGTTTGGGAATCACTTCCTTTTAGGTGGTTGTAGAATTTAAAGGCTATTTTCTGGATGTTGATAATTAGTGGGTATCGGCCTAATTCTGCTCTGCATGCATTATTTGGTGTTCTACGTTGTACACGGAGGATATTTTTGCAGAATTCTGCGTGCAGAGTCTCAATTTAGTGTTTGTCCCATTTTGTGAATTCTTGGTTGGTGAGCGGACCCCAGACCTCACAACCGTAAAAGGCAATGGGCTCTATGACTGATTCAAGTATTTTTAGCCAGATCCTAATTGGTATGTTGAAATTTATGTTTCTTTTGATGGCATAGAATGCCCTTCTTGCCTTGTCTCTCAGATCGTTCACAGCTTTGTGGAAGTTACCTGCGCTGATGTTTAGGCCAAGGTATGTATAGTTTTTTGTGTGCTCTAGGTCAACAGTGTCTAGATGGAATTTGTATTTGTGGTCCTGGTGACTGGACCTTTTTTGGAACATCATTATTTTGGTCTTACTGAGATTTACTGTCAGGGCCCAGGTCTGACAGAATCTGTGCATAAGATCTAGGTGCTGCTGTAGGCCCTCCTTGGTTGGTGACAGAATCACCAGATCTCTCTCTCCTTCTCCGTCTCTGTCTTCGTCTCCGTCTCTCTCTGTGTGTGTGAGTAATGTAGGCCGTATTGATTGAATATTGTTGAGTTGAGAGGTGTGTGTTGATTTATCCCTGTGTGGGTAATAAACCAGGAATGGAGAAACACAGGGCGGAATTGAAAAACCTCAATTCATATCGCAACACACAGCTCTCCTCTCCTCTCCTCTCCTCTCCTATCCTCTCCCTCTCCCTCTCCTCTCCCTCTCCTCTCCTGTGTGTTCAATGTTTTTTGGGTCATGTTGTTGAGCTGCCACTGCACTGCTGTCACTAATGAGGAGAGTGTGTGTGTGTGTTAGGTCCAGGACCATAGCAGTATTGTGATTAGTATCATGACAAGGAAACCAAAAAAAAGATTTAACTTCTTTAGGAATGTTGGAAACAACCGTGGTTTTGTTGTCATCCAGAATCACACGTGTTTATTTTTCTGAGCTTATAGCACAACAAAATGTTTACATACAGTAGGTTTTTTAAAATATTTAATCAGCTTCCTATTTTCATTAAAGGGAAAATATAAAAATATTGTGATATTGGTATCATCCCAGCTATAGTGTGAATGTGTCTGTGTGTGATTTTAGTAATTCATCCCTGCTACACACACACAGGGGGGTCGTGGGCGGGGGCTGGGGGGGTGGGGGGGGGGTTTATCTCACAGGAAAAACACTTACCAGGAAACTACCGTGTTACTAGGCAACAACCGAGCTGCTGCATTCTGGTAGAGGGGGATCCTTGCACTCTCAGCGTGTGTGTGTGTGTGTGTGTGTGTGTGTGTGTGTGTGTGTGTGTGTGTGTGTGTGTGTGTGTGTGTGTGTGTGTGTGTGTGTGTGTGTGTGTGTGTGTGAGCTCTGCTGGGTCAATAGCTTGAGAGACACTTTTACAGTAAACCTGTGTTAAATGTATTTTGTAGCTAGATACTTTTACAGTAAAGCTGTGTTAAATGTATTTTGTAGTTAGAGATTTTTACAGTAAAGCTGTGTTAAATGTATTTTGTAGTTAGAGACTTTTACAGTAAAGCTGTGTTAAATGTATTTTGTAGTTCGAGATGTTTACAGTAAAGCTGTGTTAAATGTATTTTGTAGTTAGAGACTTTTACAGTAAAGCTGTGTTAAATGTATTTTCTAGTGTGAGAGACTTTTACAGTAAAGCTGTGTTAAATGTATTTTGTAGTTGGAGACTTTTACAGTAAAGCTGTGTTAAATGTATTTTGTAGTTAGAGACGTTTACAGTAAAGCTGTGTTAAATGTATTTTGTAGTTAGAGATGTTTACAGTAAAGCTGTGTTAAATGTATTTTGTAGCTAGAGACTTTTACAGTAAAGCTGTGTTAAATGTATTTTCTAGTGTGAGAGACTTTTACAGTAAAGCTGTGTTAAATGTATTTTGTAGTTAGAGACTTTTACAGTAAAGCTGTGTTAAATGTATTTTGTAGTTAGAGACTTTTACAGTAAAGCTGTGTTAAATGTATTTTCTAGTGTGAGAGACTTTTACAGTAAAGCTGTGTTAAATGTATTTTGTAGTTAGAGACTTTTACAGTAAAGCTGTGTTAAATGTATTTTGTAGTTAGAGACTTTTACAGTAAAGCTGTGTTAAATGTATTTTGTAGTGTGAGAGACTTTTACAGTAAAGCTGTGTTAAATGTATTTTGTAGTTAGAGACGTTTACAGTAAAGCTGTGTTAAATGTATTTTGTAGTTAGAGTTGTTTACAGTAAAGCTGTGTTAAATGTATTTTGTAGTTAGAGACTTTTACAGTAAAGCTGTGTAAAATGTATTTTGTAGTTAGGGACTTTTACAGTAAAGCTATGTTAAATGTATTTTGTAGTTAGAGACTTTTACAGTAAAGCTGTGTTAAATGTATTTTGTAGTTAGGGACTTTTACAGTAAAGCTGTGTTAAATGTATTTTGTAGTTAGGGACTTTTACAGTAAAGCTGTGTTAAATGTATTTTGTAGTGTGAGAGACTTTTACAGTAAAGCTGTGTTAAATGTATTTTCTAGTGTGAGAGACTTTTACAGTAAAGCTGTGTTAAATGTATTTTACAGAGAGAGTTAATGTGTGATTCAGGCCGCCCACGTGTGGAGCTCTTGGTCCTTGTGTCGGCATGACGACGGGCGGCCAGCAGCCAATCGCTGAGTAACGGAATGCGAGGGACGTAGCCTCTGTGTGTGTGTGTGTGTGTGTGTGTGTGTGTGTGTGTGTGTGTGTGTCTGTGTCTGTGTGTGTGTGTCATTCTTAACAGGACATAGTAAGGAGTGACTCTGTATAGCTCAACATGGATCCCTTCTGGCCTTCTGTTCTCTACAGACAGACAGAGATAACCCACTCCCTCCTCTCCTCCAGTGTGAGTCTACAGACAGACAGAGATAACCCACCCCCTCCTCTCCTCCAGTGTGAGTCTACAGACAGACAGAGATAACCCACCCCCTCCTCTCCTCCAGTGTGAGTCTACAGACAGACAGAGATAACCCACCCCCTCCTCTCCTCCAGTGTGAGTCTACAGACAGACAGAGATAACCCACCCCCTCCTCTCCTCCAGTGTGAGTCTACGGACAGACAGAGATAACCCACCCCTCATCTCCTCCAGTGTGAGTCTACAGACAGAGATAACCCACCCCCTCCTCTCCTCCAGTGTGAGTCTACAGACAGACAGAGATAATAACCCACCCCCTCCTCTCCCCCAGTGTGAGTCTACAGACAGACAGAGATAACCCCCCCCCTCCTCTCCTCCAGTGTGAGTCTACAGACAGACAGAGATAACCCACCCCCTCCTCTCCTCCAGTGTGAGTCTACAGACAGACAGAGATGACCCACCCCCTCCTCTCCTCCAGTGTGAGTCTACAGACAGACAGAGATAACCCACCCCTCCTCTCCTCCAGTGTGAGTCTACAGACAGACAGAGATAACCCACCCCTCCTCTCCTCCAGTGTGAGTCTACAGACAGACAGACAGACAGACAGACAGACAGACAGACAGAGTTAATAACCCACCCCTCCTCTCCTCCAGTGTGAGTCTACAGACAGACAGACAGACAGACAGAGATAGAGATAATAACCCACCCCCTCCTCTTCCCCAGTGTGAGTCTACAGACAGACAGAGATAACCCACCCCCTCCTCTCCCCCAGTGTGTTTACAGTTGTTTGTTGTTTCTCAGGGAGAGAAAGTTTTTGTGTGACATTGCAGATGACTTCCTAATTAGGTAAATCACAACGAGCAGCAGTGTTGGGAGAGAATGTTATTATTCAGAGAAATTCCTCCATGTTGTTATTTGGCAGGAGAGAGAGAGAGAGAGAGAGAGAGAGAGAGGGGGGGGGAGAGGGGTGGAGAGAGACAGAGAGAGAGACAGAGTGAGAGAGAGAGAGAGAGAGAGAGTGAGAGAGTGTGGGTAAGGAGGTTTGCCTGGTGTGCGTAATGAGGGTTGCCAGGTGTAGGTAATGAGGGTTGCCAGGTGTGCGTAATGAGGGTTGCCCGGTGTGCGTAATGAGGGTTGCCCGTGTAGGTAATGAAGGTTGCCAGGTGTAGGTAATGAGGGTTGCCTGGTGTAGGTAATGAGAGTTGCCTGGGGTGTGTAATGAGGGTTGCCTGGTGTGCGTAATGAGGGTTGCCAGGTGAACATTATGAGGGTTGCCAGGTGAGTGAAATGAGGGTTGCCAGGTTTGTGTAATGAGCGTTGCCAGGTGTACATTATGAGGGTTGCCAGGTTTGCGTAATGAGGGTTGCCAGGTGTGTGTAATGAGGGTTGCCAGGTGTGTGTAATGAGGGTTGCCAGGTGTAGGTAATGAGGGTTGCCAGGTGTAGGTAATGAGGGTTGCCAGGTGTAGGTAATGAGGGTTGCCAGGTGTCCGTAATGATGGTTGCCAGGTGTAGGTAATGAGGGTTGCCAGGTGAACGTAATGAGGGTTGCCAGGTGTAGGTAATGAGGGTTGCCAGGTGTGCGTAATGATGGTTGCCAGGTGTAGGTAATGAGGGTTGCCAGGTGAACATAATGAGGGTTGCCAGGTGTAGGTAATGAGGGTTGCCAGGTGTGCGTAATGATGGTTGCCAGGTGTAGGTAATGAGGGTTGCCAGGTGAACATAATGAGGGTTGCCAGGTGTAGGTAATGAGGGTTGCCAGGTGAACATAATGATGGTTGCCAGGTGTGCGTAATGATGGTTGCCAGGTGTAGGTAATGAGGGTTGCCAGGTGAACATAATGAGGGTTGCCAGGTGTAGGTAATGAGGGTTGCCAGGTGTACGTAATGATGGTTGCCAGGTGTAGGTAATGAGGGTTGCCAGGTGAACATAATGATGGTTGCCAGGTGTAGGTAATGAGGGTTGCCAGGTGTGCGTAATGATGGTTGCCAGGTGTAGGTAATGAGGGTTGCCAGGTGAACATAATGATGGTTGCCAGGTGTAGGTAATGATGGTTGCCAGGTGTAGGTAATGAGGGTTGCCAGGTGAACATAATGAGGGTTGCCAGGTGAACATAATGAGGGTTGCCAGGTTTACGTAATGAGGGTTGCCAGGTATAGTGTTTAGTAAACGGGTAACGTCGAGTCCAGGACCAGGATTAGATAGATATACATTGCTGTCTGTGACTGGATGTGACTCTGTCTCTCGCTCTGTCTTTGATTCTGATGACTGTGACTCTGACTGTAACTCTGACTGTGACTCTGACTGTAACTCTGACTCTGACTGTATCTCTGACTGTATCTCTGACTGTGACTCTGACTGTAACTCTGACTGTAACTCTGACTGTGACTCTGACTATAATTCTGACTCTGACTGTAACTCTGACTGTAACTCTGACTGTATCTCTGACTGTGACTCTGACTGTAACTCTGACTGTAACTCTGACTGTGACTCTGACTGTAACTCTGACTGTGACTCTGACTGTGACTCTGACTGTAACTGTGACTCTAACTGTGTCTCTGACTGTGACTCTGACTGTAACTCTGACTGTAACTCTGACTGTGACTCTGACTGTCTGTGACTCTGTCTGTGTCTCTGACTGTGACCCTGACTGTAACTCTGACTGTAACTCTGACTGTGACTCTGACTGTCTGTGACTCTGTCTGTGTCTCTGACCTTAACTCTGACTGTAACTCTGACTGTGACTCTGACTGTGACTCTGACTGTAACTCTGACTGTAACTCTGACTGTGACTCTGACTCTGTCTGTGACTCTGTCTGTTACTCTGTCTGTGACTCTGACTGTGACTCTGACTGTGACTGTATCTCTGACTGTGACTCTGACTGTGACTGACTGTGACTCTGACTGTGACTCTGACTGTAACTGTGACTCTGACTGTGACTCTGACTGTATCTCTGACTGTGACTCTGACTGTGACTCTGACTGTAACTCTGACTGTGACTGTATCTCTGACTGTGACTCTGACTGTGACTCTGACTGTGACTGACTGTGACTCTGACTGTGACTCTGACTGTGACCCTGACTGTAACTCTGACTGTGACTGTATCTCTGACTGTGACTCTGACTGTGACTCTGACTGTGACTGACTGTGACTCTGACTGTGACTCTGACTGACTGTGTCTCTGACTGTGATTCTGACTGTGACTCTGACTGTGACTCTGACTGTAACTCTGACTGTATCTCTGACTGTAACTCTGACTGACTGTTTCTCCCTGTCGGATGTCTGATCTGCTGTTTATAAATGAACCCAGATTCAGGCTAATGTCAAACCACTGACTTCCTCTCTGTTCTCCTTTGAAGTGTACTCTACACTGAAGTGGTGTTACGTAGGGTTAACGAGAGGAGAGTGAAGGAGGGGAGGAGGGGAGGAGGGGAGGGGAGGGGAGGGGAGGGGAGAGGAGGGGAGGGGAGGGGATGGAGGGAGGGAGGGGAGAGGAGGGGAGAGGAGAGGAGAGGGGAGAGGAGGGGAGGGGAAGGGAGGGGACGAGGGGAGGGGAGGGGAGGAGGGGAGGGGAGAGGAGGAGGGGAGGGGAGGGGAGAGGAGGAGGGGAGGGGAGGGGAGGGGACGAGGGGAGGGGAGGGGAGAGGAGGGGAGGGAGAGTTTGTGAGTGCGTGCGTGAGTAATGAACGAGTGTTCATTAAGCCTTTAGTGGTCCACCTCAAAAAGAGTTGAGACCAAAGTCGGGCCAAGACGATACTAAATGATGGAAGACAACCAGTCTAATTAGTCACGATGACTGCAGTAGAGAGGAGAACAAGACTTGGAGAGGAGAGAGGAGTCCCTCTCTAGTGTAGAACAGTTACCTCTCTATATAATACGTCTCTAGGCTGGGTTTCTGACCTTGGAGAGGAGAGAGGAGTCCCTCTCTAGTGTAGAACAGTTACCTCTCTATATAATACGTCTCTAGGCTGGGTTTCTGGCCTTGGAGAGGAGTCCCTCTCTAGTGTAGAACAGGTACCTCTCTATATAATACGTCTCTAGGCTGGGTTTCTGACCTTTGAGAGGAGAGAGGAGTCCCTCTCTAGTGTAGAACAGGTACCTCTCTATATAATACTTCTCTAGGCTGGGTTTCTGGCCTTGGAGAAGAGTCCCCCTCTAGTGTAGAACAGTTACCTCTCTATATAATACGTCTCTAGGCTGGGTTTCTGACATTGGAGAGGAGAGAGGAGTCCCTCTCTAGTGTAGAACAGTTACCTCTCTATGTAATACGTCTCTAGGCTGGGTTTCTGGCCTTGGAGAGGAGAGAGGAGTCCCTCTCTAGTGTAGAACAGGTACCTCTCTATGTATTACGTCTCTAGGCTGGGTTTCTGACCTTGGAGAGGAGAGAGGAGTCCCTCTCTAGTGTAGAACAGTTACTTCTCTATGTAATACGTCTCTAGGCTGGGTTTCTGACCTTGGAGAGGAGTCCCTCTCT
>NC_092159.1:64704063-64726563 GCF_045791955.1 Oncorhynchus clarkii lewisi | reverse complement strand
TCTCTCTCTCTCTCTCTCTCTCTCTCTCTCTCTCTCTCTCGCTCTCTGTCTCTCTCTCTCTCAATTCAATTCAAGGGCTTTATTGGCATGGGAAACATGTGTTAACATTGCCAAAGCAAGTGAGGTAGATAATATATAAAGTGAATATATAAAGTGAAATAAACAATAAAAATGAACAGTAAACATTACACATACAGAAGTTTCAAAACAATAAAGACATTACAAATGTCATATTATATATATACAGTGTTTTAACAATGTACAAATGGTTAAAGGACACAAGATAAAATAAATAAGCATAAATATGGGTTGTATTTACAATGGTGTTTGTTCTTCACTGGTTGCCCTTTTCTCGTGGCAACAGGTCACAAATCTTGCTGCTGTGATGGCACACTGTGGAATTTCACCCAGTAGATATGGGAGTTTATCAAAATTGGGTTTGTTTTCGAATTCTTTGTGGATCTGTGTAATCTGAGGGAAATATGTCTCTCTAATATGGTCATACATTGGGCAGGAGGTTAGGAAGTGCAGCTCAGTTTCCACCTCATTTTGTGGGCAGTGTTGCACATAGCCTGTCTTCTCTTGAGAGCCATGTCTGCCTACGGCGGCCTTTCTTAATAGCAAGGCTATGCTCACTGAGTCTGTACATAGTCAAAGCTTTCCTTAAGTTTGGGTCAGTCACAGTGGTCAGGTATTCTGCCGCTGTGTACTCTCTGTGTAGGGCCAAATAGCATTCTAGTTTGCTCTGTTTTTTTGTTAATTCTTTCTTTCTCTCTCTCTCTCTGTCTCTCTCTCTCTCTCTTCTCTCTCTCTCTCTCTCTCTCTCTCTTCTCTCTCTCTCTCTCTCTCTCTCTCTCTCTCTCTCTCTCTCTCTTCTCTCTCTCTCTCTCTCTCTTCTCTCTCTCTCTCTCTCTCTCTCTCTCTCTCTCTCTCTCTCTCTCTCTCTCTGTCTCTCTCTGTCTCTGTCTCTGTCTTTCTCTCTCAAACCTAGTCTCTCTAATTCTCTCTCTCTGTCTGTCCTAGTCTCTCTCAATCTCTCTTTCTCTCTCTCTCTGTCCGTCCTAGTCTCTCTCCATCTCTCTCTCTCTCTGTCCCTCTTCGTCTCACTCTCTTCTTCTCTCTCTCCATCTCTCTCTCTATCGCTCCACATGCGGTCCAGTGGAATCCTTGCTCTGAGCCACGTTACTTAGCAACCAGAACACAGAGACGTATAACAGAGATATGGGAGATGAAAAGAGGAAGCGAGAGTACTCTGTCCTTGAAAACATCTAGTCAACAATTACTCTGTCTGTCTGTCTGTCTGTCTGCCTGCCTGCCTGCCTGTCTGTCAGAGAGAGCGAGAGAGAGAGAGAGAGAGAGAGAGAGAGAGAGAGAGAGATATCTAACCCCGGTGAGGTGTAACAGAGAGGAACATGCCTCTATTGTGTTTGTACTCTGACAGGGTCACTGGTTCTGTTGTTAGTTAACAAACAGAATAATGTGTTCACTTTCGTCCAGAGGGATTTGATATTGCATCATTTAAAACTCGACACATGAAACACACTACATAGATAGATAGAGACTCTGCAGGCTGAGGTCCCAGTAGTTAACTAACAGATAGATAGAGACTCTGCAGGCTGAGGTCCCAGTAGTTAACTAACAGATAGATAGAGACTCTGTAGGCCGAGGTCCCAGTAGTTAACTAACAGATAGATAGAGACCGAGGTCCCAGTAGTTAGCTAACAGATAGATAGAGACTCTGCAGGCTGAGGTCCCAGTAGTTAACTAACAGATAGATAGAGACTCTGCAGGCTGAGGTCCCAGTAGTTAACTAACAGATAGATAGAGACTCTGCAGGCCGAGGTCCCAGTAGTTAACTAACAGATATATAGAGACTCTGCAGGCCGAGGTCCCAGTAGTTAGCTAACAGATAGATAGAGACTCTGCAGGCTGAGGTCCCAGTAGTTAGCTAACAGATAGATAGAGACTCTGCAGGCTGAGGTCCCAGTAGTTAGCTAACAGATAGATAGAGACTCTGCAGGCCGAGGTCCCAGTAGTTAACTAACAGATATATAGAGACTCTGCAGGCCGAGGTCCCAGTAGTTAACTAACAGATAGATAGAGACTCTGCAGGCTGAGGTCCCAGTAGTTAACTAACAGATAGATAGAGACTCTGCAGGCCGAGGTCCCAGTAGTTAACTAACAGATAGATAGAGACTCTGCAGGCTGAGGTCCCAGTAGTTAGCTAACAGATATATAGAGACTCTGCAGGCTGAGGTCCCAGTAGTTAACTAACAGATAGATAGAGACTCTGCAGGCTGAGGTCCCAGTAGTTAACTAACAGATAGATAGAGACTCTGCAGGCCAAGGTCCCAGTAGTTAGCTAACAGATAGATAGAGACTCTGCAGGCTGAGGTCCCAGTAGTTAGCTAACAGATAGATAGAGACTCTGCAGGCTGAGGTCCCAGTAGTTAACTAACAGATAGATAGAGACTCTGCAGGCCGAGGTCCCAGTAGTTAACTAACAGATAGATAGAGACTCTGCAGGCCGAGGTCCCAGTAGTTAACTAACAGATAGATAGAGACCGAGGTCCCAGTAGTTAGCTAACAGATATATAGAGACTCTGCAGGCTGAGGTCCCAGTAGTTAACTAACAGATAGATAGAGACTCTGCAGGCCGAGGTCCCAGTAGTTAACTAACAGATAGATAGAGACTCTGCAGGCCGAGGTCCCAGTAGTTAACTAACAGATAGATAGAGACTCTGCAGGCCGAGGTCCCAGTAGTTAACTAACAGATAGATAGAGACTCTGCAGGCTGAGGTCCCAGTAGTTAACTAACAGATATATAGAGACTCTGCAGGCCGAGGTCCCAGTAGTTAGCTAACAGATATATAGAGACTCTGCAGGCCGAGGTCCCAGTAGTTAACTAACAGATATATAGAGACTCTGCAGGCCGAGGTCCCAGTAGTTAGCTAACAGATAGATAGAGATTCTGCAGGCCGAGCTAACAGATAGGTATAACAGACAGTAGTGGTTGGTAGAGCAGATGTCTTCAGCAGATGGTTCACTATATAACAGACTCAACACTGCCTTCTGATCCTGTCCGTGTTCTAGGTTACTATGTCTGATTAGACTGAGTTGCTTTCTGCTAATGAAAGATGGGAGGGAGAGGAGAAGAGAGGGAGGAGAGGAGAGGGGGATGGGAAGGAGGGGATTGATCAAGTCTTTCTCTCTCTCTCATTCCATGTAGCCAATTTACCAAAGCGTATAGGGTCCCCTAGGAAACACTTATCAACACTTTGGTTCCTACCCTGTCACAATAACTCCTCCCTGGCACTTTCATGAATTGTTATGTCAAACAACACTGTATTTAAAGTGCCCACTGTTATATTCTAACTATTTATTTAAAATAATCCTTCTATTTCCATGATTACAACAGTTCACCCAAAGCGTTTTGCTCTAAATCGCAAGTGCAACACTTGATTAAAAATAAGTCCTAGATTGTTTTGCCCGTATCATGCAGCCCTACGTGGCAGTGGGGAAATGACCTCTCTCACGTGAGTGCAGGAAATGCAGAATATTGGGAGAATTTTATTATTGAAAAAACAACATGGGAGACTTTTATTATGAAAAAACAACATGGGAGAATTTTATTTAAAAAAACATTAAATACCGTCTAGATTTTTTAAAATACCGTGAAATCTCTACCAGAATATAATGTCTCTGTCTGAATCGTCTCTTGTATTTCTCTCTACTACAATATAATGTCTCTGTCTGAATCGTCTCTTGTATTTCTCTCTACCAGAATATAATGTCTCTGTCTGAATCGTCTCTTGTATTCATCTCTACCAGAATATAATGTCTCTGTCTGAATCGTCTCTTGTATTTCTCTCTACCAGAATATAATGTCTCTGTCTGAATCGTCTCTTGTATTTATCTCTACCAGAATATAATATCTCTGTCTGAATCGCCTCTTGTATTTCTCTCTACCAGAATATAATGTCTCTGTCTGAATCGTCTCTTGTATTTATCTCTACCAGAATATAATATCTCTGTCTGAATCGCCTCTTGTATTTCTCTCTACCAGAATATAATGTCTCTGTCTGAATCGTCTCTTGTATTTCTCTCTACAAGCATCCCTTGCGTCCAGCTTAGCATTTAGTTTTAGTACAGCTGTGGGGGTTAATTTCAGACTCGCTGATCTGCCTGTCCTCCTGAATTCGGAAACCAATGTTTTGCTTTTCTTTCCAGGTTCAATGTTTGACATGAGTGAGTTAGCTGATGTTATCCAGCATGCTTAGCAACCGTTTAGTTTAGAAGGGACGAGGAGGGTCCTCGGGCGTAAGCAACATGACCAAAATAACTTGTCTGGGCTTTATCTTCTGGTGAAAGAATGACATTTTATGAATTAATGTGATCAAAATAATGTTTTAATGAAAATGTGTTATTCATTGTTATCTGAATATGTTGGTATCATTTTTATAAATACAATAAGGCACAAGAGGCAGTGTTGTATCATGAATACAATCGCAGATAAGAGGCAGTGCTGTATCATGAATACAGGTAAGAGGCAGTGTTGTATCATGAATAAGGTCACAGGTAAGAGGCAGTGTTGTATCATGAATACAGTCACAGGAGAGGCAGTGCTGTATCATGAATACGGGTAAGAGGCAGTGTTGTATCATGAATACAGGTAAGAGGCAGTGCTGTATCATGAATACAGGTAAGAGGCAGTGCTGTATCATGAATACAGTCACAGATAAGAGGCAGTGTTGTATCATGAATACAGTCACAGGTAAGAGGCAGTGCTGTATCATGAATATAGTCACAGGTAAGAGGCAGTGCTGTATCATGAATAGAGTCACAGGTAAGAGGCAGTGTTGTACCATGAATACAGTCACAGGTAAGAGCCAGTGCTGCATCATGAATAGAGTCACAGGTAAGAGGCAGTGCTGCATCATGAATAGAGTCACAGGTAAGAGGCAGTGCTGTATCATGAATACAGGTAAGAGGCAGTGTTGTATCATGAATACAGTCACAGGTAAGAGGCAGTGCTGTATCATGAATAGAGTCACAGGTAAGAGGCAGTGCTGTATCATGAATACAGTCACAGGTAAGAGGCAGTGTTGTATCATGAATACAGTCACAGGTAAGAGGCAGTGTTGTATCATGAATAGAGTCACAGGTAAGAGGCAGTGTTGTATCATGAATAGAGTCACAGGTAAGAGGCAGTGCTGTATCATGAATACAGTCACAGGTAAGAGGCAGTGTTGTATCATGAATAGAGTCACAGGTAAGAGGCAGTGTTGTATCATGAATATAGTCACAGGTAAGAGGCAGTGCTGTATCATGAATACAGTCACAGGTAAGAGGCAGTGCTGTATCATGAATACAGGTAAGAGGCAGTGCTGTATCATGAATACAGGTAAGAGGCAGTGCTGTATCATGAATACAGGTAAGAGGCAGTGCTGTATCATGAATACAGGTAAGAGGCAGTGTTGTATCATGAATAGAGTCACAGGTAAGAGGCAGTGCTGTATCATGAATACAGTCACAGGTAAGAGGCAGTGTTGTATCATGAATACAGTCACAGGTAAGAGGCAGTGTTGTATCATGAATAGAGTCACAGGTAAGAGGCAGTGTTGTATCATGAATAGAGTCACAGGTAAGAGGCAGTGCTGTATCATGAATACAGTCACAGGTAAGAGGCAGTGCTGTATCATGAATACAGTCACAGGTAAGAGGCAGTGTTGTATCATGAATACAGTCACAGGTAAGAGGCAGTGTTGTATCATGAATAGAGTCACAGGTAAGAGGCAGTGTTGTATCATGAGTAGAGTCACAGGTAAGAGGCAGTGCTGTATCATGAATACAGTCACAGATAAGAGGCAGTGCTGTATCATGAATACAGGTAAGAGGCAGTGCTGTATCATGAACACAGGTAAGAGGCAGTGCTGTATCATGAATACAGGTAAGAGGCAGTGCTGTATCATGAATACAGGTAAGAGGCAGTGTTGTATCATGAATACAGTCACAGGTAAGAGGCAGTGCTCTATCATGAATACAGTCACAGGTAAGAGGCAGTGCTGTATCATGAATACAGTCACAGGTAAGAGGCAGTGCTGTATCATGAATACGGTCACAGGTAAGAGGCAGTGCTGTATCATGAATACAGGTAAGAGGCAGTGTTGTATCATGAATACAGTCACAGATAGGAGGCAGTGCTGTATCATGAATACAGTCACAGGTAAGAGGCAGTGCTGTATCATGAATACAGGTAAGAGGCAGTGTTGTATCATGAATACAGTCACAGGTAAGAGGCAGTGCTGCATCATGAATACAGTCACAGGTAAGAGGCAGTGTTGTATCATGAATACAGTCACAGGTAAGAGGCAGTGTTGTGTCATGAGTACAGTCACAGGTAAGAGGCAGTGTTGTATCATGAATACAGTCACAGGTAAGAGGCAGTGCTGTATCATGAATACTGTCAGAGGTAAGAGGCAGTGCTGCATCATGAATAGAGTCACAGGTAAGAGGCAGTGTTGTACCATGAATACAGTCACAGGTAAGAGGCAGTGCTGCATCATGAATAGAGTCACAGGTAAGAGGCAGTGTTGTATCATGAATACAGTCACAGGTAAGAGGCAGTGTTGTATCATGAATACAGTCACAGGTAAGAGGCAGTGCTGTATCATGAATAGAGTCACAGGTAAGAGGCAGTGCTGTATCATGAATACAGTCACAGGTAAGAGGCAGTGTTGTATCATGAGTACAGTCACAGGTAAGAGGCAGTGTTGTATCATGAATAGAGTCACAGGTAAGAGGCAGTGTTGTATCATGAATAGAGTCACAGGTAAGAGGCAGTGCTGTATAATGAATACAGTCACAGGTAAGAGGCAGTGTATCATGAATAGAGTCACAGGTAAGAGGCAGTGTTGTATCATGAATAGAGTCACAGGTAAGAGGCAGTGCTGTATCATGAATACAGTCACAGGTAAGAGGCAGTGCTGTATCATGAATACAGGTAAGAGGCAGTGCTGTATCATGAATACAGGTAAGAGGCAGTGCTGTATCATGAATACAGGTAAGAGGCAGTGCTGTATCATGAATACAGGTAAGAGGCAGTGCTGTATCATGAATACAGGTAAGAGGCAGTGTTGTATCATGAATAGAGTCACAGGTAAGAGGCAGTGCTGTATCATGAATACAGTCACAGGTAAGAGGCAGTGTTGTATCATGAATAGAGTCACAGGTAAGAGGCAGTGTTGTATCATGAATAGAGTCACAGGTAAGAGGCAGTGCTGTATCATGAATACAGTCACAGGTAAGAGGCAGTGCTGTATCATGAATACAGTCACAGGTAAGAGGCAGTGTTGTATCATGAATACAGTCACAGGTAAGAGGCAGTGTTGTATCATGAATAGAGTCACAGGTAAGAGACAGTGTTGTATCATGAATAGAGTCACAGGTAAGAGGCAGTGCTGTATCATGAATACAGTCACAGATAAGAGGCAGTGCTGTATCATGAATACAGCTAAGAGGCAGTGCTGTTTTATGAATACAGGTAAGAGGCAGTGCTGTATCATGAATACAGGTAAGAGGCAGTGCTGTATCATGAATACAGGTAAGAGGCAGTGCTGTATCATGAATACAGGTAAGAGGCAGTGCTGTATCATGAACACAGGTAAGAGGCAGTGCTTTATCATGAATACAGGTAAGAGGCAGTGCTGTATCATGAATACAGGTAAGAGGCAGTGTTGTATCATGAATACAGTCACAGGTAAGAGGCAGTGCTGTATCATGAATACAGTCACAGGTAAGAGGCAGTGCTGTATCATGAATACAGTCACAGGTAAGAGGCAGTGCTGTATCATGAATACGGTCACAGGAGAGGCAGTGCTGTATCATGAATACAGGTAAGAGGCAGTGTTGTATCATGAATACAGTCACAGATAGGAGGCAGTGCTGTATCATGAATACAGTCACAGGTAAGAGGCAGTGTTGTATCATGAATACAGGTAAGAGGCAGTGTTGTATCATGAATACAGTCAGAGGTAAGAGGCAGTGCTGCATCATGAATAGAGTCACAGGTAAGAGGCAGTGCTGTATCATGAATACAGTCACAGGTAAGAGGCAGTGCTGTATCATGAATGGTGTCACAGGTAAGAGGCAGTGTTGTATCATGAATACAGTCACAGATAAGAGGCAGTGCTGTATCATGAATACAGTCACAGATAAGAGGCAGTGTTGTATCATGAATACAGTCACAGATAAGAGGCAGTGTTGTATCATGCTGTAACACGTTTGAGCTGCTACTGAAAGCAAAAGTTGAATTGGAAACATTACTGGCATTGTTGAGTATGACTTTTCATAATAGCAAGATACTCTAGACTGATCGTTTGCTTATTAAAGCTGGCAAGTATGTTTGTTTGGTTACCAAGACAACTGCTGTAGTTTTATCTAGTAAACTTGCTAGCGACTTCAGTGGATGTTGAACACATTTCTACCAGCAAAATTAACACATGGTTTCAGCAGCGTTAATGTTGACCTATCCCTTTAACCGCTGGTCTCCACATGGTTTCTGCAGCGTTAATGTTGACCTATCCCTTTAACCGCTGGTCTCTTCATGGTTTCTGCAGCGTTAATGTTGACCTATCCCTTTAACCGCTGGTTTCTGCAGCGTTAATGTTTACCTATCCCTTTAACCGCTGGTTTCTGCAGCGTTAATGTTGACCTATCCCTTTAACTGCTGGTCTCTTCATGGTTTCAGCAGCGTTAATCTTGACCTATCCCTTTAACAGCTGGTTTCTGCAGCGTTAATGTTGACCTATCCCTTTAACCGATGGTTTCCACATGGTTTCAGCAGCGTTAATGTTGACCTATCCCTTTAACTGCTGGTCTCGTCATGGTTTCAGCAGCGTTAATGTTGACCTATCCCTTTAACTGCTGGTTTCAGCAGTGTTAATGTTGACCTATCCCTTTAACCGCTGGTCTCCACATGGTTTCAGCAGCGTTAATGTTGACCTATCCCTTTAACCGCTGGTCTCCACATGGTTTCAGCAGCGTTAATGTTGACCTGTACCTTTAACTGCTGGTTTCAGCAGCATTAATGTTGACCTATCCCTTTAACCGCTGGTCTCCACATGGTTTCAGCAGCGTTAATGTTGACCTATCCCTTTAACCGCTGGTCTCCACATGGTTTCAGCAGCGTTAATGTTGACCTATCCCTTTAACTGCTGGTTTCAGCAGCGATAATGTTGACCTATCCCTTTAACCGCTGGTCTCCACATGGTTTCAGCAGCGTTAATGTTGACCTATCCCTTTAACCGCTGGTCTCCACATGGTTTCAGCAGCGTTAATGTTGACCTATCCCTTTAACCGCTGGTCTCCACATGGTTTCAGCAGCGTTAATGTTGACCTATCCCTTTAACCGCTGGTCTCCACATGGTTTCAGCAGCGTTAATGTTGACCTATCCCTTTAACCACTGGTCTCTTGGTTTCAGCAGCGTTAATGTTGACCTATCCCTTTAACTGCTGGTTTCAGCAGCGATAATGTTGACCTATCCCTTTAACCGCTGGTCTCCACATGGTTTCTGCAGCGTTAATGTTGACCTATCCCTTTAACCGCTGGTCTCTTCATGGTTTCAGCAGCATTAATGTTGAACCCTCCCTTTAACCACTGGTCTCCACATGGTTTCAGCAGCGTTAATGTTGACCTATCCCTTTAACTGCTGGTCTCCACATGGTTTCAGCAGCGTTCATGTTGACCTATCCCTTTGACCGCTGGTCTCCACATGGTTTCAGCAGCGTTAATGTTGACCTATCCCTTTAACTGCTGGTTTCAGCAGCGATAATGTTGACCTATCCCTTTAACCGCTGGTCTCCACATGGTTTCAGCAGTGTTAATGCTGACCTATCCCTTTAACCACTGGTCTCCACATGGTTTCAGCAGCGTTAATGTTGACCTATCCCTTTAACCGCTGGTCTCCACATGGTTTCAGCAGCGTTAATGTTGACCTATCCCTTTAACCGCTGGTCTCCACATGGTTTCAGCAGCGTTAATGTTGACCTATCCCTTTAACCGCTGGTCTCCACATGGTTTCAGCAGCGTTAATGTTGACCTATCCCTTTAACCACTGGTCTCTTGGTTTCAGCAGCGTTAATGTTGACCTATCCCTTTAACCGCTGGTCTCCACATGGTTTCAGCAGCGTTAATGTTGACCTATCCCTTTAACCGCTGGTCTCCACATGGTTTCAGCAGCGTTAATGTTGACCTATCCCTTTAACCACTGGTCTCCACATGGTTTCAGGGGCGTTAATGTTGACCTATCCCTTTAACCACTGGTCTCCACATGGTTTCAGGGGCGTTAATGTTGACCTATCCCTTTAACTGCTGGTTTCTGCAGCGTTAATGTTGAACCCTCCCTTTAACCGCTGGTCTCCACATGGTTTCAGCAGCGTTAATGTTGACCTATCCCTTTAACCACTGGTCTCCACATGGTTTCAGGGGCGTTAATGTTGACCTATCCCTTTTACCACTGGTCTCCACATGGTTTCAGCAGCGTTAATGTTGACCTATCCCTTTAACCGCTGGTCTCCACATGGTTTCAGCAGCGTTAATGTTGACCTATCCCTTTAACTGCAGGTTTCAGCAGCAATAATGTTGACCTATCCCTTTAACCACTGGTCTCCACATGGTTTCATGGTTTATGCACAGTGTGTCGTCGGGATCTTTGTTGAAAAGTTTGTTTCTGTTGGAGAGTTTTGTCCGTATCTCTCACTCTCTCTCTCTCTTGGTTAGATCGGATAGTTCAGAGCGACATTCATTAATATGTCATAGAATGGTTCTTTCGGCGGCTGCAGAGTAGTAATTAATATCAAAGACTTGTTCTTATTCTGTCGGTATCGATAGTCTAAGGGTTTAACCACGTGGTATGGTTAAAAGATTCATGAATGGTCTTACAACCTTCGTCTTCTCCTACTGGAGAAAAACATGGTCTGGTGATAATTTCTTCTCTCTTTTATTTGGAATGGCAGAAAAGGGGCTGTCCCAGGATGACTGACCCTAACTGGGCTCAGGGGCGGTCCAGGATGCCTGACCCTAACTGGGATCAGGGGCTGTCCAGGATGTCTGACCCTAACTGGGCTCAGGGGCGGTCCAGGATGTCTGACCCTAACTGGGCTCAGGGGCGGTCCAGGATGCCTGACCCTAACTGGGCTCAGGGGCGGTCCAGGATGCCTGACCCTAACTGGGCTCAGGGGTGGTCCAGGACGCCTGACCCTAACTGGGCTCAGGGGCGGTCCAAGATGTCTGAACCTAACTGGGCTCAGGGGCGGTCCAGGATGTCTGACCCTAACTGGGCTTAGGGGCGATCCAGGACGCCTGACCCTAACTGGGCTCAGGGGTGGTCCAGGATGTCTGACCCTAACTGGGCTCAGGGGCGGTCCCAGGATGACTGACCCTAACTGGGCTCAGGGGCGGTCCAGGATGTCTGACCCTAACTGTGCTCAGGGGCTGTCCCAGGATGTCTGACCCTAACTGGGCTTAGGGGCTGTCCAAGAATGCCTGACCCTAACTGGGCTCAGGGGCGGTCCAGGATGTCTGACCCTAACTGGGCTCAGGGGCGGTCCCAGGATGTCTGAACCTAACTGGGCTCAGGGGCGGTCCAGGATGTCTGACCCTAACTGGGCTCAGGGGCTGTCCAAGGATGCCTGACCCTAACTGGGCTCAGGGGCTGTCCAAGGATGCCTGACCCTAACTGGGCTATGGGGCGGTCCAGGATGTCTGACCCTAACTGGGCTCAGGGGCGGTCCCAGGATGTCTGACCCTAACTGGGCTCAGGGGCGGTCCAGGATGCCTGACCCTAACTGGGCTCAGGGGCGTTCCAGGATGTCTGACCCTAACTGGGCTCAGGGGCGGTCCCAGGATGTCTGACCCTAACTGGGCTCAGGGGCGGTCCAGGATGCCTGACCCTAACTGGGCTCAGGGGCGGTACAGGATGTCTGACCCTAACTGGGCTCAGGGGCGGTCCAGGATGCCTGACCCTAACTGGGCTCAGGGGCGGTCCAGGATGCCTGACCCTAACTGGGCTCAGGGGCGGTCCAGGATGCCTGACCCTAACTGGGCTCAGGGGCGGTCCAGGATGCCTGACCCTTACTGGGCTCAGGGGCAGTAAAGGATGTCTGACCCTAACTGGGCTCAGGGGCGGTCCAGGATGTCAGTAGGCCATGTCTGAGTGTGTAGTCCTTAACCCAGGTCTCTACGTGGTTAATGCTGGGGATCCTGTACTGTGTGATGTCTGTATTCAGTAGGCCATGTCTCAGTGTGTAGTCCTTAACCCAGGTCTCTACGTGGTTAATGCTGGGGATCCTGTACTGTGTGATGTCTGTATTCAGTAGGCCATGTCTGAGTGTGTAGTCCTTAACCCAGGTCTCTACGTGGTTAATGCTGGGGATCCTGAACTGTGTGATGTCTGTATTCAGTAGGCCATGTCTCAGTGTGTAGTCCTTAACCCAGGTCTCCACGTGGTTTGAACACGTCTCCATGATTGTGATTCTCCTGAACTGTGTGACTCTGGGGATGTACCAACCCTGTGAAGACGTCACCTGTCAGGCAGAGTGGTGCCTCATACTACAGGTAGGTACTACTTTAAACCTCTCACCTCTCACCTATAACCTCTCACCCCTCACCTATAACCTCTCACCTCTCACCCCTCACCTATAACCTCTCACCCCTCACCTATAACCTCTCACCCCTCACCTATAACCTCTCACCCCTCACCTCTCACCCCTCACCTATAACCTCTCACCCCTCACCTCTCACCTATAACCTCTCACCTCTCACCTATAACCTCTCACCTATAACCTCTCACCCCTCAATTATAACCTCTCACCCCTCACCTATAACCTCTCACCTATAACCTCTCACCCCTCGCCTATAACCTCTCACCTCTCACCCTTCACCTATAACCTCTCACCACTCACCTTTAACCTCTCACCCCTCACCTATAACCTCTCACCCCTCACCAAATCAAAATCAAATCAAATCAAATGTATTTATATAGACCTTCGTACATCAGCTGATATCTCAAAGTGCTGTACAGAAACCCAGCCTAAAACCCCAAACAGCAAGCAATGCAGGTGTAGAAGCACGGTGGCTAGGAAAAACTCCCTAGAAAGGCCAAAACCTAGGAAGAAACCTAGAGAGGAACCAGGCTATGTGGGGTGGCCAGTCCTCTTCTGGCTGTGCCGGGTGGAGATTATAACAGAACATGGCCAAGTGTTCCCCACTCCACGGTCAGGTGGACTGGGGACAGCAAGGAGTCATCATGTCAGGTAGTCCTGGGGCATGGTCCTAGGGCTCAGGTCAGTTGAAACTGGAGCAGCAGCATGGCCAGGTGGACTGGGGACAGCAAGGAGTCATCATGTCAGGTAGTCCTGGGGCATGGTCCTAGGGCTCAGGTCCTCCGAGAGAGAGAAAGAAAGAGAGAAGGAGAGAATTAGAGAACGCACACTTAGATTCACACAGGACACCGAATAGGACAGGAGAAGTACTCCTGATATAACAAACTGACCCCAGCCCCCCGACACATAAACTACTGCAGCATAAATACTGGAGACACTGTGGCCCCATCCGAGGACACCCCCGGAGAGGGCCAAACAGGAAGGATATAACCCCACCCACTTTGCCAAAGCACAGCCCCCACACCACTAGAGGGATATCTTCAACCACCAACTTATCATCCTGAGACAAGGCTGAGTATAGCCCACAAAGATCTCCGCCATGGCACAACCCAAGGGGGGGCGCCAACCCAGACAGGATGACCACATCAGTGAATCGACCCACTCAGGTGACGCACCCCTTCCAGGGACGGCATGAGAGAGCCCCAGTAAGCCAGTGACTCAGCCCCTGTAAATAGGGTTAGAGGCAGAGAATCCCAGTGGAAAGAGGGGAACCGGCCAGGCAGAGACAGCAAGGGCGGTTTGTTGCTCCAGAGCCTTTCCGTTCACCTTCCCACTCCTGGGCCAGACTACACTCAATCATATGACCCACTGAAGAGATGAGTCTTCTGTAAAGACTTAAAGGTTGAGACCGAGTTTGCGTCTCTGACATGGGTAGGCAGACCGTTCCATAAAAATGGAGCTCTATAGGAGAAAGCCCTGCCTCCAGCTGTTTGCTTAGAAATTCTAGGGACAATTAGGAGGCCTGCGTCTTGTGACCGTAGCGTACGTGTAGGTATGTACGACAGGACCAAATCAGAGAGATAGGTAGGAGCAAGCCCATGTAATGCTTTGTAGGTTAGCAGTAAAACCTTGAAATCAGCCCTTGCTTTGACAGGAAGCCAGTTGTAGAGAGGCTAGCACTGGAGTAATATGATACATTTTTTTGGTTTTAGTCAGGATTCTAGCAGCCGTATTTAGCACTAACTGAAGTTTATTTAGTGCTTTATCCGGGTAGCCGGAAAGTAGAGCATTGCAGTAGTCTAACCTAGAAGTGACTAAAGCATGGATTAATTTTCCTGCATCATTTTTGGACAGAAAGTTTCTGATTTTTGCAATGTTACGTAGATGGAAAAAAGCTGTCCTTGAAATGGTCTTGATATGTTCTTCAAAAGAGAGATCAGGGTCCAGAGTAACGCCGAGGTCCTTCACAGTTTTATTTGAGACGACTGTACAACGATTAAGATTAATTGTCAGATTCAACAGAAGATCTCTTTGTTTCTTGGGACCTAGAACAAGCATCTCTGTTTTGTCCGAGTTTAAAAGTAGAACGTTTGCAGCCATCCTATTCCTTATGTCTGAAACACATGCTTCTAGCGAGGGCAATTTTGGGGCTTCACCATGTTTCATTGAAATGTACACTGTGTGTCATCCGCATAGCAGTGAAAGTTAACATTATGTTTTCGAATAACATCCCCAAGAGGTAAAATATATAGTGAAAACAATAGTGGTCCTAAAACGGAACCTTGAGGAACACCGAAATTTAGAGTTGATTTGTCAGAGGACAAACCATTCACAGAGACAAATATCTTTCCGACAGATAAGATCTAAACCAGGCCAGAACTTATCCGTGACCAATTTGGGTTTCCAATCTCTCCAAACCACTCACCTTTAACCTCTCACCTCTCACCTATAACCTCTCACCCCTCTCACCCCTCACCTATAGTCTCTCACTACTCACCTATAACCTCTCACCTATAACCTCTCACCCCTCACCTATAACCTCTCACCTATAACCTCTCACCTATAACCTCTCACCCCTCACCTATAACCTCTTACCCCTCACCTATCACCTCTCACCCCTCACCTATAGTCTCTCACCCCTCACCTATAACCTCTCACCTATAACCTCTCACCCCACACCTATAACCTCTCACCTATAACCTCTCACCTATAACCTCTCACCCCTCACCTATAACCTCTCACCCCTCACCTATAACCTCTCACCCCTCACCTATAACCTCTCACCTATAACCTCTCACCCCTCACCAAAAACCTCTCTTCCCTCACCATCAACACCTCACCCCTCACCTGGGACGGCAGGGTAGCCTAGTGGTTAGAGCGTTGGACTAGTAACCGGAAGGTTGCAAGTTCAAACCCCTAGCTGACAAGGTACAAATCTTTTGTCATTGGCCATCATTGAAAATAAGAATTTGTTCTTAACTGACTTGCCTAGTTAATTAAATAAAGGTAAAATAAAAAATAACCTCTTACCTCTCAGCCCTCAACACCTCACCATCAACACCTCACCTATAACCTCTCACCCCTCAGCTAGTCTCGTCTTGGTGACTGTACCTTGTTCTAGGTGTTTGTTGACTGTATCTTTGTCTGTTCTAGGTGTTTGATGACTGTATCTTTGTCTGTTCTACTGTTCTAGGTGTTTGATGACTGTATCTTTGTCTGTTCTACTGTTCTAGGTGTTTGATGACTGTATCTTTGTGTGTTCTAGGTGTTTGATGACTGTATCTTTGTCTGTTCTACTGTTCTAGGTGTTTGATGACTGTATCTTTGTCTGTTCTACTGTTCTAGGTGTTTGATGACTGTATCTTTGTCTGTTCTAGGTGTTTGATGACTGTATCTTTGTCTGTTCTACTGTTCTAGGTGTTTGATGACTGTATCTTTGTCTGTTCTATTGTTCTAGGTGTTTGATGACTGTATCTTTGTCTGTTCTACTGTTCTAGGTGTTTGACGACTGTATCTTTGTCTGTTCTAGGTGTTTGATGACTGTATCTTTGTATGTTCTGGGTGTTTGATGACTGTATCTTTGTCTGTTCTACTGTTCTGGGTGTTTGATAACTGTATATTTGTCTGTTCTACGGTTCTAGGTTTTTGATGACTGTATCTTTGTCTGTTCTAGGTGTTTGATGACTGTATCTTTGTCTGTTCTACTGTTCTAGGTGTTTGATGACTGTATCTTTGTCTGTTCTAGGTGTTTGTTGACTATCTTTGTCTGTTCTAGGTGTTTGATGACTGTATCTTTGTCTGTTCTACTGTTCTAGGTGTTTGATGACTGTATCTTTGTCTGTTCTACTGTTCTAGGTGTTTGATGACTGTATCTTTGTCTGTTCTAGGTGTTTGATGACTGTATCTTTGTCTGTTCTACTGTTCTAGGTGTTTGATGACTGTATCTTTGTCTGTTCTACTGTTCTAGGTGTTTGATGACTGTATCTTTGTCTGTTCTACTGTTCTAGGTGTTTGACGACTGTATCTTTGTCTGTTCTAGGTGTTTGATGACTGTATCTTTGTATGTTCTGGGTGTTTGATGACTGTATCTTTGTCTGTTCTACTGTTCTGGGTGTTTGATAACTGTATCTTTGTCTGTTCTACTGTTCTAGGTTTTTGATGACTGTATCTTTGTCTGTTCTAGGTGTTTGATGACTGTATCTTTGTCTGTTCTACTGTTCTAGGTGTTTGATGACTGTATCTTTGTCTGTTCTAGGTGTTTGTTGACTATCTTTGTCTGTTCTAGGTGTTTGATGACTGTATCTTTGTCTGTTCTACTGTTCTAGGTGTTTGATGACTGTATCTTTGTCTGTTCTACTGTTCTAGGTGTTTGATGACTGTATATTTGTCTGTTCTACTGTTCTAGGTGTTTGATGACTGTATCTTTGTCTGTTCTACTGTTCTAGGTGTTTGATGACTGTATCGTTGTCTGTTCTACTGTTCTAGGTGTTTGATGACTGTATCTTTGTCTGTTCTAGGTGTTTGATGACTGTATCTTTGTATGTTCTACTGTTCTAGGTGATTGATGACTGTATCTTTGTCTGTTCTACTGTTCTAGGTGTTTGATGACTGTATCTTTGTCTGTTCTACTGTTCTAGGTGATTGATGACTGTATCTTTGTCTGTTCTACTGTTCTAGGTGTTTGATGACTGTATCTTTGTCTGTTCTACTGTTCAAGGTGTTTGACGACTGTATCTTTGTCTGTTCTAGGTCTTTGATGACTGTATCTTTGTATGTTCTACTGTTCTAGGTGATTGATGACTGTATCTTTGTCTGTTCTACTGTTCTAGGTGTTTGATGACTGTATCTTTGTCTGTTCTAGGTGTTTGACGACTGTATCTTTGTCTGTTCTAGGTCTTTGATGACTGTATCTTTGTATGTTCTACTGTTCTAGGTGATTGATGACTGTATCTTTGTCTGTTCTACTGTTCTAGGTGTTTGATGACTGTATCTTTGTCTGTTCTAGGTGTTTGACGACTGTATCTTTGCGTTTTTCGCGGTGGAGATGGTCATTAAGATGGTGGCTCTGGGGATCTTCGGTTCTAAGTGTTACCTTGGCGACACTTGGAACCGACTGGACTTCTTCATCGTCATGGCAGGGTAAGTGTTCTATTCCCACAATGCTCAGGGGTTAGTCAGGCGGTTAGGGACAAGAGAACATCAAAATAGAACCTATAGAACCTTCTCTAGATTCTGTTTTTGATTCCAGAGACGCACGAGGACGTTCTTTAAGTCTGCTGCTAAAGTATTTTCCTTTCTTATATAAATGTAACCGTTATTTAACGAGGCAAGTCAGTTCAGAACAAATTCTTATTAACAATGACGGGGCCTACCCCCGGGTCAAACCCGGACGACGCCGGGCCAATGGTGCGCCGGCCCTATGAGACTCCCAATCACGGTCGGGTGTGAAGCAGCCCGTGAGGTGATGGAGTGTGTAGCCTGCTGGGAGAAACACACGTTCAATGTCACTGTTTCAGGCAAGGAGAAAAGTGTGTGTGTGTGTGTGTTTGTGTGTGTGTGTGTGTGTGTGTGTGTGTGTGTTTGTTTGTGTGTAAGAGACGTTAACTAAGCAGACAGCAGCGGTCACCTCAGACACACAGCATTACCCCTTTACTCACTGTGAGGTACACACACACACACACACACACACACACACACACACACACACACACACACACAAAGCCAGGGGATAGGTTATCTGCACTATGACAAATACAGAGGGAACTAGTGAGTCAGATCATTGTTTTAGGGTCTGACAGGGTTGATGTTCAGTTCTTTAGGGTCTAACAGATTTGATGTTCAGTTCTTTAGGGTCGGACAGGGTTGATGTTCAGTTCTATAGGGTCGGAGAGGGTTGATGTTCAGTTCTTTAGGGTCTAACAGGGTTGATGTTCAGTTCTTTAGGGTCTGACAGTTAGGGTCTGACAGGGTTGATGTTCAGTTCTTTAGGGTCTGACAGGGTTGATGTTCAGTTCTTTAGGGTCTGACAGGGTTGACGTTCAGTTCTTTAGGGTCTGACAGGGTTGATGTTCAGTTCTTTAGGGTCGGACAGGGTTGATGTTCAGTTCTTTAGGGTCTGACAGGGTTGATGTTCAGTTCTTTAGGGTCTGACTGTTGAGGTTCATTGTTTTAGGGTCTGACTGGGTTAATGTTCAGTTCTTTAGGGTCTGACTGGGTTGATGTTCAGTTTTTTAGGGTCTGACAGGGTTGATGTTCAGTTCTTTAGGGTCTGACCGGTTTGATGTTCAGTTCTTTAGGGTCTAACAGAGTGATGTTCAGTTCTTTAGGGTCTGACTGGGTTGATGTTCAGTTTTTTAGTGTCTGGCAGGGTGTATGTTCAGTTCTTTAGGGTCTGACAGGGTTGATGTTCAGTTATTTAGGGTCTGACAGGGTTGATGTTCAGTTCTTTAGGGTCTGACAGGGATGATGTTCAGTTCTTTAGGGTCATATAGGGTTAATGTTCAGTTCTTTACGGTCGGACAGGGTTGATGTTCAGTTCTTTAGGGTCGGACAGGGTTGATGTTCAGTTCTTTAGGGTCTGACTGTTGAGGTTCATTGTTTTAGGGTCTGACTGGGTTAATGTTCAGTTCTTTAGGGTCTGACTGGGTTGATGTTACGTTCTTTAGGGTCTGACAGGGTTGATGTTTAGTTCTTTAGTGTCTGAAATGGTTGATGTTCAGTTCTTAAGGGTCTGACAGGGTTGATGTTCATTGTTTTAGGGTCTGGCAGGGTTGATGTTCAGTTCTTTAGGGTCTGACAGGATTGATGTTCAGTTCTTTAGGGTCTGACAGGGTTGACGTTCAGTTCTTTAGGGTCTGACAGGGTTGATGTTCAGTTCTTTAGGGTCTGACAGGGTTGACGTTCAGTTCTTTAGGGTCTGACAGGGTTGATGTTCAGTTCTTTAGGGTCTGACAGGAATGATGCTCTGTAAGTAGGAAAACCTGCAAAATCGGCAGTGTATCAAATACTTGTTCACCCCACTGTATATATATAAATAGTAAACCTCATGTAGATATCTTTCTTCTTATAATTCCCGACATTTGGTATCGTTATTTGTTGTTAAACGTGCCCCCGGTATCTGTGCTTTTAGAGATGTCGACGATGAGCATATGACCTGTGTGAAGCACCGATTCAAAAACTCCCCTATGAGCTACTACTCTTCTCCTACTTCCTGTTTACGGCCGTACTTCCAAAATAGGTCTAAAATAAATAGAAATAAGAAATAACAACTGAAAAAAAAATGCCTCTTCAGCATCGACAATGTATTGAGCTGTTGTTGACTTCCTGTTTGGCTGGTGCAGAAATAGCCATTGTTTCAGTTGTTGACTTCCTGTCCTGTGAGAGGCAGTGTCATGTCTTTGGCTATTCCAGATTAAGTGATATGACATGCTATTCTATAAAATCCTTTCCCTGTAATTAATATTACCTGATTGAGCTAATCATGTAAATGTAATTAACTAGAGAGTCGGGGCACCACGAAATAATATTTATAGAGCTGTTATCTTCCGAATAAACTCTTAAAGACCTAGTAATATTTTACATCAATAGCAGTCAATATCAATCTTCACCTTGTTTTAGTCTCATCTGAAAGTTGTAAATTCTTGGTTATCTGCACGAACCCTGGCTAACAAGTTGAATCAGCAATACAAAATTGGGTTTAATAATTTATTTACTAAATACCTAACTAATCACACAGAATTACATATACACAGAATGAGTCATACCTTGATTACAAATTATATCATAAAGGAAAACGTCCCTGGCGGGCGGAGAAGATATGACAACTGGTTATACAAAAGAAAAGGGGTTGGGTTTGAGTGAAAGAGCGGGAAGACTGAGGAACAAAGGGAGAAACGATGTCTCTATCGTAAATACAGGGTCTTATGCATTCTAAATTACCGCCCATTTGGAAAAGGAAAATGCAGTAAATATTTACTCTGAGCTGCGCTTCAGTAGGTTGGTGGTAGGTGGGAGGCCGTGTTGCCCAACAGAGTCCTTTGAAGAATGTCTCTGCTGGTAAATTGGATACGTTGTAGTAACGTCGTTGTGTGGTAGACGGGATACTCTGTCTGTTCTTTCCTAGCCCACGTTTGCAGCTGCTGTTGCTAACTCAACAGCTAGGAGGTATCACTTCTGTTGTAAATAAGAGTTCAAAGTTCATACCATTCGCAACCAAAACTCACGCCGAGGTTGGCTTCGTTCTGTAGTTAATTATCTGAACCATTCTGACATCGGATCGTCATCATAATGTATCCGGAACAGGAGGTTACATTTTCGTCAAGGCTTTAGATAGTGGAGGGAGAAGGGTGTGTTTTCATAGTTTTATAACCCATGTCTCTTCACAGGGGTGGGCCACTGATTGAGCAGAGCCCTAACCTTATGAAAAACCAAATCTCTCATTTGGAAGCTAAAATTACATTTAATCTTTTCACCAATAATTTCACATTCAAACATTTAAATTGAACAACAATTCCATGTGAATCCGATAACTACAATGTTCAGACTTTCCTCTGTAGAGTTTATGTCATCTTATCATATCTGTCTCAGATGACAACCGAACTGACATCATATTCATTAAGTACCAACCCATATGTTCAACTGGTCGGATTAACAAAATATAGTTCATTTCCCCCCACCTTCTGATGTTCCCAGAATCTCTACGTTAACCAAGGGATTTTTTCAAATGTCACATCAGTAGGGTAGAGAGAGGATAAAAGGAGGGGAGAGGTATTTATGACGGTCATAAACCTACCCCCCAGGCCAACGTCATGACAGTAGTGAGGTCAGGTGCTGTCTGTCATCCTGGCAGGTGAGTGATTGGCTGGTGCAGAAATAGACATGGTTTCAGTTGTTGACTTCCTGTGAGAGGCAGTGAGGTCAGGTGCTGTCTGGCATCCTGGCAGGTGAGTGATTGGCTGGTGTAGAAATAGACATTGTTTCAGTTGTTTATGCATTTTTATTCAGAGCCCTGTTTTTTAAGGAAGTGTGTACAGGCCGCAACGAGAGTCAATAAAGATAGTTCCATCTCTAAAGCACAGATACTGGTGGCAGGCTACTTGATTCTAAAGCACAGATACTGGTGGCAGGCTACTTGATTCTAAAGCACAGATACTGGTGGCAGGCTACTTGATTCTAAAGCACAGATACTGGTGGCAGGCTACTTGATTCTAAAGCACAGATACTGGCGGCAGGCTACATGTCGTTAGCCTACTTGATTCTAAAGCACAGATACTATATGATACTATAGCACAGATAATAGACTACATGAGGCCTAGAGTCAGTGTCCAGACGTCAGTTAATATTATAATAGACTACATGAGGTCTACAGTCAGTGTCCAGACTTCAGTTACTATTATAATAGACCTACAGTCAGTGTCCAGACGTCAGTTACTATTATAATATACTACATGAGGTCTACAGTCAGTGTCCAGACTTCAGTTACTATTATAATAGACCTACAGTCAGTGTCCAGACTTCAATTACTATTATAGTAGACTACATGAGGCCTACAGTCAGTGTCCAGACGTCAGTTAATATTATAATAGACTACATGAGGTCTACAGTCAGTGTCCAGACTTCAGTTACTATTATAATAGACCTACAGTCAGTGTCCAGACGTCAGTTACTATTATAATATACTACATGAGGTCTACAGTCAGTGTCCAGACTTCAGTTACTATTATAATAGACCTACAGTCAGTGTCCAGACTTCAGTTACTATTATAGTAGACTACATGAGGCCTACAGTCAGTGTCCAGACTTCAGTTACTATTATAATAGACCTACAGTCAGTGTCCA